>NC_029790.2:134162982-134165417 GCF_000816755.2 Arachis ipaensis | reverse complement strand
CTTCCTTCCATATGCTTGCGTCGGAGCAACCGAAATCCATTTTTTTCCCGCCAAAACTCCACTTTGATTCTTCTCAACCACCACCACTCGCTACTCTCCTCTTCCCTACGCAGTGAAATACTCACTCGTCTGAACCTATTATCTCGATTTTTCTTTTTAGAGAAAAATCAAAATAGCCTCTTACAATTATTTGAAAAGACATCGAGACTCTTTGACAAAAGAAAATTTCAATCCGACCTTGATAATTATTTCGAGTTACTATTTATTATTTAACTTTGCCTGTTGACCATTTACATATAAATTTTTTGGGTCAAATAATATCACGTTGATACAACATCGCTACTTTGATAGAACCACTTCCACATGGCCCAACTAAAGAAATATAGGTTTATAAAACTTATATTGGGCCTAAGCCCAACATAATTTACATAAAAAAGGCTGTTTTTCTTAGGACAGAAAAACAAGGCCCTATTTCTTCTTAGATTTTGTCTAATTACCAAAAAATTAAAAAATACTTCATCTTTTCTTTTTATTTAACTTATATGTATTATTAGAGAAAATTTTGTTTTTGGACGTTATTCGCAGCAGTTAATTTTTTAAAATATATTCTGATAAAAAAATCATTGAACAATTTAAAATTTTATATTGAATTTTAGTGACATCATTCCTAAATTTATAATAACTAAACCTATATATGGTCCCTCGTTTAAAATAAAATAAAAAAGGCAAAAATAATCAATTATTTCCGAACTTTGAGTATACTCATAGTTTATCACTTTATATACACAATATTATCCGCAACTAATCAATTATTGCAACTTCTTTTGTTACAATTATCGGGTGTCATAATCAAATCAAATCTAAATATGTAAAATTTATATTATTGCTGATTGTGCTTGAAAAAGAGTTCAGAATTCGGCACGTAGTTGTATGTTGTTGACTCTTTATCTTATTTACGTTACATCCATGCAGTTCGAAAATCCTTAATATTAGTTTAGTATCGATAATCTTATCATCTTTTTGGATTAATTATATTTCCTGGTGATGGAGAATGATGGAGAAATATGTGTGATGTGCTGAAAACAAAAAGGGGACGACGTTAATAGAGTAATAATTATTGTAGGGTATACCACATTAAATAGTAATAATTATTGTACGATACTTACTTATTTTGTATGGAATTCTTGGCTTCTTATTTAGATTTATTAGACCCTTTCCTTCCCTTGTATTTGAGATGAAATATATGGTCCCCAAATCCAAGTTCAACATGTTACTTAGGACCACAACTTTGCTATTTGAATTTTGATGGGAAAACCGGAAAAGGATAAATAAAATATTGCATTTGTCCACACCCTGACTGATCTAAATACATTGTAATATAGGAACATGTATTCCACTAACATATGTTTTTATTTTTAAATAAATATTTTTTCAGTCCATAACTATTAATTTGTTCAAAAGAGAAAGCTATTATTTACGATATAAAATTTTTTAATTAATTTCTAACCATTTAAATAATTAGTCTAAGGGAGGCATGTTACTGATATATATCTACCACCAAATTAGAAAGAAAGCTACTTTGAGTTTGAAAGAAAGTGGACACTTATCCCAATAAATAAAATAATTAAAAATATATAAATAAATACATTTTTTTCATTTTTATAATATATTCATTTCATATATAGTTTTAGTTTTCTTTGATACATGTACCTACCACCAGTTTTAATAGGTTAACATGCTTCATTCGTATTAATGCCTATATACATAACTAATTTGAAACTACAATGTGTGGAATTGTATTGTAAAAGTTTAGAATGGTTAGAAACAAGAAACTGAGAGAATAATATGAAAAGTGTATTATTGAGTTGTCATCAAAAGTACAATATACAAGAGGTATTTATAGCTGCTAAATGAATCAGAGTAATAAAGGCATAGAATCCTATAATTAATATACAGACATACTACATAAATAAAGACGATACTAATTGATCCTAATTGATGCTAATGATTCTCTAACAAGAATATATAGTATAGGTTTAGTTTGGTAAAATTTTTATTTTTTAAAAATAATTTATAAAAATTAATTTTTTAAATATTATAATATTTATATTTGATAAATTAAATTAAAAATAATTTTTAATAAGTATAAAGCTGCCGCATAGTGAGTAGTACGAGGAGCTGACAAGAACTGGCTAAGTACATGAACCGGATAGGCGATGTCTGGACGGGTGACAGTCAAGTAGACCAGACCGCCAACTAACTGTCGATAGAGAGCCGGATTATCCAAAACAGTGCCATCCATAGGGGTAAATCGAACATTAGGCTCAAGAGGAGTAGACTCAGTGTGACTATCTGTAATCCCAGCACAAGCAAGAAGATCTGAAGCATACTTAGCCTGAGAGAGATAGATGCCATCATCGGTGGAGATGACCTCA
>NC_029790.2:134159939-134162809 GCF_000816755.2 Arachis ipaensis | reverse complement strand
TGGTAATCAAGAAGATGAGGAGGTGGATTCCTTACCCTAGAAGAACGAGCGGGAGGAGGAGGCATGACAGTAGGAGCAGGAACATCGTCCGGTCTGGAATCATCGGGAGATGGAGAAGGCGGAGGAACAGGAGGCTGTGGAGGGTCACTCGAGATAGAACCTGTAGAATCATCACTAGGAAAAAGATCAACATTGGGGTTAGTAAACAAAGGTGACTGAGTAGTAGGAATCGACTCAAAGGATGAGAACCGAGAAAACATGTGGTGCTCCCAAAATGATGACTGAGATATAGAACCCTTGTGTGTTGCATGCAAGAGGGAGCCATTTGCAGTATTGACAGAAGGTCCATGTGTAGTTGCAGATATGGACGAGAAAATATTACGCAACGGAGACATGTGATTAAAGCAACCCGAGTCAAAGTACCATTTAGAAGTACCTGGAGGGCTCGATAAAGCAGCAGGGGTATTACCAGAAACAGAGAGAAGACGCTGTAGAAGAGATGCAAGATCAGATAGAGAGACAGTGGTAGGTTTAGTAGTAGCAGCAACAGCAGAAGCAGGCGCAGGACGTGGTGGACGAGTAGGACAGGTAGTAAGCAAATGTCCCAACTGTGAACAATGGTAGCTAATATGCCCTTTCTGGTGGCATGTACGACATTCAACAGAGGGACAGCTGGAGAACGGGTGCCCGAAACGGTTACAGTTGCGACAGAAGGCCCCCTTTCTGTCTGTGGTAGCAAAAACATCTGATTTTTCCATAAAAGTAGTCATAGAGAACAAGGAGAGGAGAGAAAAACTGCAATTTCGGAGCAGAAAATGAGGAAACGGATGGCAAAATCGGAAAGAGCTCACCAAAAAACCTTAGGGAGGGTCCCACTTGTCTGCCACGTCAGCGCCACGTCAGCAGCCACGTCAGGGCAACGGAGACACGTGGCAGCCCGTGAGAGGATGAGGAGGACGAGCTGGCGTCGAGGTGGCACGCGGGTCGAAGGGCGGGTCGGGTCGGGTCGTCGCGGGTCAGGGTGACCCAACCAGCTTGCGGGTGACACGTGGACGCTCCAGGAACGTCCGATCGGCACGAAGATCCAACGGCTGCTGAAGCCTCTGGAGGAGAAAAGAATGGTGGTGGACAGCAACGTTCCGGAGGCGCGTGGAGGCGCGTGCAGCGGTCTCTGGAGGCGATATTGGCGGCGTTGGAAAGCTGACGGAGAGAAGAACACGATGATGCCGGAGGTGACGACCCAAAGCGTCGGAAACAGCTCGAAAATTGCGAGCAAAGAGGCACGGGTGGCAGCGGGAGGGAAGATCAAACTGGTCGTGGCAGCGACTTTTGGCGGCGCGTGGAGGCGCGTCTGGAGGCGGATGGCGACGGTTCTAGTTGCGTTGGAATCACGGCGACAAGACGAACAAGATGGTTATGGAGGTGACGAACCAAAGCGTCAAAAAGAGAACGAAAAAGGAGGCCAAAGAACACTGCCCACAAGAAAAACAAAGGGGCTATGAACTAATATTCATCGAAAAAAAAAAAGACCTAAGCTCTTGATACCATGTTAGAAACAAGAGACTGAGAGAATAAAAACATGAAATAGACTCAATTTAAACCAAAGATATTTACAGTTTTAATTTTATGAAAAAGAAAAAAAATAGAAATTATTATATTTATCTACAGAAACACAAAATTAAATAGAATTTTGTTAACTTGTGCTCTATAATGGCATATATTAAGCATATTATAAAAAAATTGTTTTACAAAATTCATTGGAAATTTTTTTTTTTTACGAGAGAGGAAAGTCCTAACTCTGACCAAAAAAGCAAAATAGTAAAATAAAAAACTTAGAGTGAAATTAAAGGTGAGAATGGGTAGTTAGCGAAATATAAAACCTCAATTAATTGAACTATTTTTTACTTTTTCAAAATAAAACTACTCATTCTTTATAAAATCTTTGGGGACATGGCCAGCCATTGTCCAAACCAAACTTTGTCTTTGTTCCCATTTGACTAAGAAAATATACTAAGGTGTCTGTGGTTGGGAAAATTATAAATAATTTTTAAAAATTTTAAGACAAGAATATTTTTATGTTTTGTTTAAAATTTGAAAAGTTATTTTAAAGTAAATTTGGTTCTAGAAAATTAAAATACTATTATTTTAATTTTTACTTTTTTTTGATATATTTAATTTTCATAAAAATAAAATCTGAGTAACAAAATAATATTTGGACCACACACTCCTAAGAGAATATTGAAATTCATTTAGGTTTTAGATCTGCGACTTGTCATGTTATTGTGACTATTGCCCATCTATGACTATCACTACTGTATCATTCTCTAACTTTAGATATGGCAAGGGAAAAAAACTTCCAATAATAATAACACCATGCAAGTTTTTAAATAATCTCCAGAACTATACTCCAGAATATTCAGAACCATTATATTATTATTATTCTAGAACTTTCAATATCTACTTAATTAATTAATTACCCTAATCAAATCGTTAATACACTCACATACATATATAGCCCTTGAATGAAGTTGATCTGTTAGTTGTCCATATTATAAATACCATAAGAATCCATATAAATTAAATATGGTCCCATTACCAGTTAGCTACCTAACAAGCAAGTACTTAATTTTTTTTTATTTGCTGCCTATGTGGACTAACCACCTACACTACTCTATTTTGTGGCGCTGATTCCTATTCTTTCCTCGTTGGCTTTTTTGGCAAATTCTGAATTTTGATTTCTTTCCTCTTTCCTTTTTCTTTTTGATTAAGGAACTAGGCAATCTTACACATTTGATTTTGAAGTTGTGTATTGATTGTGTTTGACTTTCATTTCTTTTTTCTTTCTAATGTTAATAAATAATTTAATTATT
>NC_029790.2:134159351-134159932 GCF_000816755.2 Arachis ipaensis | reverse complement strand
AATTATTCAAAAAAATGATTGTAATTAGATGACTCTATAAAATATTTTACATTATCAGTATATCAAAATTAAATTTAAAATAAAATAGGTCAACTTTTTTAATCATATAATTGCATTATTTCTTCCTCTTATTACTTCTTAAACGTAGTTTGTTTGGATGCTATATACACCAGAGCCCCTTGATTTACTTTGTTATTATCCGTGGGAGTTTTGTTTTATTTTCTTTCCAACCTGTTCCCATAGTTTTGTTTTATTTTTTAAAACTTGGAAATTATCAATTATATGAAATGAATTCTATTAACAACTAAGCTGAGAGAGAAAAAATATTAAAAATATATCCACCACATTCCACGTAGATATTTCATCCAATGAATGCAACCCACTATTTTGTAATTAAGGAATATTGTCCAAAAGTCTATACATTCTAGGAGGCAACGATTAGTTATTAGTAATATAAAAACACAAGGACAAATAAATACTCCTTTTGGGTTCGTTTCATATATAATATATGTTCTATTTGTAATTTTGAGATTTTAAAATATTTCTATTATTTATAGTATCCATATAACGTTAGTTTATCT
>NC_029790.2:134150448-134159006 GCF_000816755.2 Arachis ipaensis | reverse complement strand
TTTTTTTTGTAAAAACGTTTACGTATCGCATTATTATTTGACGTATTAATGAATCGGTTATTTTTTAATTTATTAATAAATTAGAATAAAATCGATTTTTTTATAACAATAACAATAAATCTATTTTTTTTAGAAATTTAATTGTATTTTTAAATTTTTAGGAATTTAAATGTCCACAAAACAAAAAATTAGGGATATATTTATCTTTTTATAAAAAAATTTAACGATATTCGGTTTAGATTGTGTAATTCGATCGGATCAAATCGGGTCTAACAATTATAATGCAGACAATTGAGTTTATTATTATTACTATAATAAACCAATTTTGTTCTGATTTATTAAAAATTAAATTATTAACCGGTTTAATAAAGATATCCAATAATAACAAACACATATAAACGTCTTTAAAAATAAGATATTTTTAGTGTTTTTATTAAAGTGGTCTCCTTATAAAGTTAGCAAATCCCTTCAAATAATGCTTATTTAATTAGCTGTTAATTTGGTCCATAAATTTTCACGCCACGGCTATGATATGCAATGTCTAAAATTATATATGAAATTTATTTATAAAAGTTTCACTTCGTTTCTGCTTGCAACCAATTATATTTGTCTTACAGATTTTCAAACAATCGAATAACAAGGGGAAGATTGGATGAAATCAAATATGATTCGTCAAGATCTAATTTTGCGGACAAAATCTATTCCTCTTTGTAAATACTAATTTTATGTGCATTAAAATTTTTATTTTGTTAATAAAAAAGATAATGACAACAAATCAAATAGTTTGTAAAATCATAAGCATGCACGCAAAGACGAACACTAATAAAAGTTCAACTAAAGTCTAACTAAATATGTTTTATGTAATTCATATAACCCGACCCAAAAATATTTGTACATACTAAATTTTGTAATATTTTTTTAAAGTAGATAAATAAGTTAATTATTATAATTATTAGATCTAGTTAAATTGGTTAAATTTTTTGTAATATATCTAGTTATCTATATAGCATAAATTAAAACATTTGTCACCTTGATATGAATAAAGTTATTGGCATAATTTAATCATTTAATTTAAATGGTGAAGCATTTATGTAGGGCCAAACAAAAATTAAAGGCGTAATATTCTCTCTTACAATCCAGATGAACAAGTATGTCCGGAAGTGGGTTGGTATTGGTGTGGGTCTGCTGCCAAAGTCTATGACTCACGCAATGGTTACTTGTGGTTGTGTAAGCAGCTATTTGGTTGGGAATAGTATTCTTCAAGGAGAATTGTTTGCCATTTGGAGAGGATATCTCTTAGCTTGAGATGTGGGTCAACGAGATGTTATTTGTGAGACGGATTGTGTGGAAGCATTTAATCTTGTTATTCAAGATGGTTTTAGGTTTATTGATCCATTGGTACTCAAAATAAGAGATATCATGCATTGGAATTGGCGTGTTGACTTTCGTTTGATTATGAGAGATGCAAACACAGTGGCAGATACTATGGCAAAGATGGCGATGAAGTTACAACTTTCACATGTGGAGCTTCTTTCACCTTGGGAGGAGTTTAAGAGTAGTCTTAAACGGGACTGTCCCTCTATTTAAACAGTTCCTTGTTTTGTTTGTTTTGTTTTTCTTTGTTTAGTTTATTTCAGTCACAAAAAAAAACAAAAATTAAAGGCGACTAAACATATTTGATATCTCGAGTTTAAGTATTAGGACTTTGATTAGAGGCGAATTTCTTTAAGAATGACCTAATCAAATTAAGGCTATAAGAATGAGAACGGAAAAAAAATGCAGAGGATAGGAAAATCAGAGAGAAAAATGAGTGGAAATGTAAACTTGTATTAAAATGATGAATCACACATTTACATAACTGATCTTCTTATATTTATACACAGCTGGCTAACTACTGATTAGCATAAATATCTAACTACTCTAATCAGTTTTCTCTAACTAACTATCAGCAGACTCTCTTGTTAAGTAACACCCTCCCTTAAGCTTGGAGTGCTGACCGCGAAGATGTTCAGCAGCCCAAGCTTACTATGGATGTAATGGAAAGGACCTGGTGCTAGTGGCTTAGTCAAAATGTCTGCAACCTGCTCATGTGTAGAGATAGGTAGCAGAGTAATCACGCCTTCTTGTAGTTTATCGCGGAATGTGGCAATCCGCTTCGATATGCTCTGTCCGCTCATGGAAGACTGGATTAGTGGCTATATACACAACAGACTTGCTATCACAGTAAATGTTCGTTGCCTTCTGAAGTGGTGCGCCAAGTTCCTGAAGAACATAACTCAACCATTGGACCACCCTAGTTGCAAGCGCCAACGCCCTATATTCTGCTTCGGAGGAGGAAGCAGCGACTGTAAGTTGCTTCTTGCTCTTCCAACTAACAAGAGATGATCCAAGGTAAAAGCAATAGGCTGAGATCGACCTCCTGGAGTCAGGATACCCTGCCCAGTTCGAGTCTGAGAAGCCTGTGAGATTCAAGTCTGATTTGGCTGAGAAGAAAAGGCCAGCAGCTGGGGATCCTTTCACGTACCTCAATATTCGATGAGCAGCTCGCAAATGCGCTATGGTAGGACAATCCAAAAATTGACTCAACTTCCTTATAGCGAAACTTATATCCGGCCTAGTGTTCGAAAGATATAGCAACTTCTCAATGATTCTTCGGTATGGAGTAGAATCAGACAGCAGCTCCCCATCACTCTTACTAAGCTTTGCACCATAATCCATTGGTGTTGGGGCAGGCTTGCATCCCTCAAAACCTGTTTCTTTAAGCAAATCCAGCACATATTTTTGTTGAGACAAAGCAATTCCTTTCTGTGACCTAGCCACTTCTAAGCCAAGAAAATATTTGAGGTCCCCAATATCTTTGATCTGAAATCTATCATTAAGTATCTTTTTCACATTTTCAATCTCACTAAGATCATCACCTGCCAAAACCAAATCATCAACGTAAACTAAGATTGCTGTAAATCCTTTTGGAGTTGATTTTGTGAACAAACTATAATCTGGTTTGCACTGCTTGAAACCCAGCTCCACAAGAACATATTTGAGTTTTGAATTCCATTATCTACTAGCTTGTTTCAATCCATATAGTGACTTCTCAAGTTTTCACACTTGCCCTGGCTTTGCATGAAGTCCTTCTGGCACCTTCATGTAAACTTCTTCATCCAAGTCACCATGCAGAAACGCAGTGTTAACATCAATTTGTTTCAAGTGCCAGCCTTTCACAGCAGCAAGAGCCAAAACCACTCGCAATGTTCCCAATTTAACAACTGGGCTAAAGGTATCCTTGTAATCAACTCCAGGAACCTGCATGAATCCCTTTGCAATGAGGCGAGCTTTATGACGTTCCACGCTACCATCTGGATGATACTTGACCTTGAATACCCACTTACATCCTATTGCCTTCTTGCCAGGTGGGAGTGAGGTCAACTTCCAGGTTTTATTTTCATCCAGAGCAGTCAGTTCAGCCTTAATAGCTTCTTGCCAGCAAGCTTGAGATATCGCCTCTTCATAGCGCTTAGGCTCGATGCTTTGAATAGCTAATGAGTATGCAAGATGCATAGGAAAAATAGAATGATAAGATAAAAAATATAAGATAGGATATCTTTGAAGGTTTCACATGGTTTTTGAATTTTCATTGATGGCTGTCATACATTTGTAATCTTTCAAGTAAGCTGGCGGTTTTGAAATTCTTGTGGATCTTCTCAGCATAACATGAGTAGGGAGACTAGGTGAATCATGCACCTGTGTATCTAATCTAGGACTAGTGTCTATATTTGTGTGTGATGTATGGTCAGGATTGTCAAAAGCTTCCAAATGATGCATGGGACTATCATGGGGCATCGAAAGTGAGATGTTATCTTTGTCTAGACTATCTAAATGAATACTAGAATGCATAGGAGTTGAATGTTGAATATGATTCTGAATCATGTGATCCTGATTGAGTGTATGTGCATTATTGTTTGGATTTGTGATATACAATTGGTCAGCTAAAAATTTTTCATTTGTAAAATTGGTGTTAGTATTTTCAGATTGAGTATTAGCATTTTCATTTTGAGCCTCAACCTCAGAGTATGGAAACAAATCTTCATAAAATTGAACATCTCTAGAAGTGAATAATGCTTTGGTTTGTAAGTCAAATAACAGATCGCCCTTAACACCCTCCCTGAATCCAAGATGCAGACATTTCCTTGCTCTTGGATCAAGTTTGGTTCTGTTACGCATAATAGTATTAGCATAAGCAAGACAACCAAACACTCGAAGATGAAGTAGATTTGGTGGAGCATTGTATAAAACCTGATAGGGTGTTCGGTTGGTCAAGAATGGTGAGGGCAACCTGTTAATCAAATAGACCGCATGTTCAACACCATAGCTCCAAAAGATTTTGGGCAAGTGAGAATGAATCATAATGGTGCGAGCCACAGTCAGAATGTGTTGATGCTTTCGCTCAACGATTCCGTTCTGCTGTGGTGTCTCAACTCTCAACACAAGATCATTGGTGCAAAATTCCAAAATTGTTATAAAATAAAGGCATTGAAAATTCAGCACCATTATCAGACCTGATTATTTTCACCATTGTATTGAACTGAGTTTTGACAAAATTAATAAAATTCTTCACCAATTGAGCTGTTTCAGCCTTGGTTTTCATAAGAAAAATCCATGTAAATCTAGATTTATCATCCACAACTGACAAAAAATATTTGTGACCAGAAAATGAAGGAATGGAGATCGGGCCCAAATATCCAAATGAATCAACTCAAGTACATTTTCAGCGACAGAAACACTATGAGAAAATGCTAACCGCTTTTGCTTGCCAAGATGACAAGAATTACACGGCTCCTTGCTTATTGAACAATCTACAAATTCAAACTGTTGTTTCAGTGTTGCTAACCTATTATTAGATGGATGTCCTAGTCTATCATACCACAAATTTTTTTGAGATGTATGAGGGATGAGTGCAGTAATGTGTGATGCATGTGTTGGTCCTTGAACCTCGTGGTGCAAAATGTATAGACCATCAATATTTCTAGCTGCACCAATCATCTTTAAAGTGTGTCGATCTTGTATCTCACACATTTCATCGGTAAAACTCATTTTGCAATGCAATGATGATGTCAGTTTTGAGACTGAGATTAGTTTAAAATTGAATGAAGGGATGTATAATGCATTTGCGAGAAATAATGTGCCAGAAAACACAATTGTGCCCATGATGCAGCTGGTAGTGTGGGCACCATTGGGTAATCTAACAATTATTGGTTCAATTTTTCGAAAATCTTTGAAATCTTTGATGTTATATGAGACATGGTCCGTGGCACCAATGTCTATTACCCAGGGTTTATGCTTTTGAATGCATACATCTAGAGCATGTATGTGAGAATTGAAATGCAAAAGATGAACCATTCTACCTTGATGAGGTGATGGTTGAGGTTGTGTTGTAATCTGGCTGACACTTTGGAGATGCTTGACCTCTTGCTTGCTAAGTAGAGCTAGTAGGGCTTCCCTTTGATCTGGAGTGAATCCAACCCCTGTGATTTCACTCGCTTCCAATTGGCCTTGATTGGTACTGAGCTCATCATTAATACCCTTAGTACCTGCATTTGCTGACATGCAATTGAGGACTGGTGTGGCAGTGTTTTGAGAGTTGGAATATTCATATCGTTGTCTAAAGTTGGGGGGAACCCGTGTTTCTTGTAACAGGTATCAACACTATGTCCAGTCTTGTTGTAAAAAGTGCACTGCAGCCTACTTCTGCCACCTTGTCCTCTCCCAGGCTGAAATCTACCTCCTCTGCCTCTCCCTCTCCCTCTACCTAGTGAAGGCGACGCAGTGTTAAAGGGATGAGCAGAGCTAGTCAAAACCTTAATGTCCGAGGTAGAGTCAGGACTGAGAAACTGTCATTCTTGCTGCGTGATCATAGCAAAGACCGCATTCATATTTGGTAAACTATCCATGAGCATTATTTGTGATCGAATAGTGGAGTGTTGTTCATTTAAACCTCGAAGAAACTTTGTCACCTTATCTTCCTCTCTTTGCTTCCTAATTATAGATAAGGCGCACGAACACCTTTTATCACAGTTACATTGTGGCAAGATTATGAAATTGTCGATTTCTTCCCAAATTGACTTGAGCTTGGTATAGTAACTCGTCACATTCATGTCTCCTTGTCTGAGTGCATACACTTCCTCATATAATTCAGCCACTCAAAATTTGTCCCCCTGATAATATCTATGCTTTAGCTCATCCCATATCTCATAGGCTAAATTGTTCCACAAGACACTTTGGTAGATATCTGGGCTTAGTGAGAGGTTAATCCAACCAACGACATATGTGTTGCACCTCTCCCACGCCTCAAACAATGGATCTGAGCTATCCGATTTTTCAATACTACCATCTATGAATTTCAGCTTATTTTTCGACTTGAGAGCTAACAGCATAGCTCTACTCCAGGCTCCATAGTTTGATCCAGTCAGAACAACAAAAGTGAGAGGTATACCTTGACTCTCAGAAGGGAGAATGAAGTACGGATTTGTAGGATCCTGACTCGGATTCGCGCTTTTGCTGATGTGTGATTGGATCGCGGCGATTTGATTAAAGAATGCAGCAAACTGAGTTGCGTCCATGGCGGGAAATTGCACTCCACTAGAACTTGAATCGGAGCTCATAACGACGGAACTGTGGATCTGGTGTACAGATCTGAACCTTCCTCTTTCAATCTCGTTGATCGGAACACCTAATCGCTTCGATATGACTCGTCGAACTATGAAGTAATTAGGCTCTCATCAAGCTCTGCGGTGTGAGTTTAAAAGAGGACAAGAAGTTGTAGGAGAAGGAGAAATTGGAGATCAAAGAAGAAATTGCAGAAAGAGATGAGATCGAAAATCGAAGAATCTTGGAAAAAAGAAATCAGAACGCTCGAAGAGAACTTGAACTAAGAGAAATTAGTCTTGAAGAGGAACCTGGATCCATCATCTCTCTCCAACCACGATTGATGCTCGTGAATCGAAGATCAAGCCACTCTCTCTTCAATTGCTCACCGCACCATGTTGAAGGTTGCGCATGAGAACGGGAAAAGAATGCAGATGATATGAAAACCAGAGAGAAGATTGAGTGGAAATGTGAACTTGTATTAAAATGATGAATCACACATTTACATAACTGATCTTCCTATATTTATACACAGCTGGTTAACTACTGATTAGCATAAATATCTAACTACTCTAATCAGTTTTCTCTAACTAACTATCAGCATACTCTCTTGTTAAGTAACATATTAGAAATAAGATTACGTCTAGTTTAATCTCTTGTTTTTTAACATGGTATCAGACCTATGGTATCCTCCTTGAAGAGGATAGTTCCGTCTACGTTCTCTCGTGGCAGTTCCGTCTGCGTTCTCTCGTGGCAGTTCCATCTGCATTCTCTCGTGGCAGTTTCATCTACGTTCTCTCGTGGCAGTTCCGTTTGTGTTCTCTCGTTGCAGTTCCGTCTGCGTTTTCTCGTGGCAGTTTCGTCTGTGTTTCTTTCCGGCAGTTTCGTCTATACTTCCTTCAGACAGCGGCAGTTCCGTCAGCGCTTCCTTCAGACAAGCAACAGTTCCATCTGCGCTTTCTTCCGCCAATTCCATATGCACCCGTTTTATCAGTTTATGTAGTGTTTTTTTCTCTTTATTTCGTTGTTTTAAATAAGTTTCAAACTCAAGTTGTCACTTGAGTTTGAGGGGGATGTTAGAATATAATTATGATCAATTAGGATCAATTAGAATTATTTAGTATATCTGAATATTTATTATAGGAGATTACGTATTTATTATTATGATTCTCTTAGTACCTATAAATACCCTTTTATGTTGTATAATTCTAGACAATTTAAATAGACGACTTGAATACACTCAGTAATACACAAATCTTTTTGCAGTTTAGTTTCTTATTTCTAACATAACCGATTTGCTTATATATAAATCATAGATAAGGGTGTATCCGATGAAAGCGTCACCACTAGGTCATAAGCCTATTATTTGATGGGAAAAATTGAGTCATATATATATAACAATAATAAATAAAAAAAATTAGGAAGCTGAATTTTTTTTTATATAAATGAATGGTTAATAAATACAAATGTCAAATACAAATTTTTTATGGCAATAATATGAGAAAAAGAGAATGAAAAACGAAAAACGAAAAACGAAAATAATAAAGTTGGTTTAATATTTGCATATTATATTGTGGTAACTATCAACAACAAAACTTATTTGACTCAGACATAAATTAGAATGAGAATAAAAAATAGAGAAATGTTAGCTAGGTAAACAATGACTATCTTAAACAACATGAATAATCACTAATTAAATAAAATACATTACACCCTAATTTAATGTTATTAATTAAATTTATTCTTTTAACTCTATTAATTCACTTTATTTACACATTGTTTAAAAATATTATTGGTTACCTATACTTTTCCTAAAAAATAAAAGCAAACGCTAATTGATTATTCAATAAGAAATTATGTAAATGTGGGTTATGACTTATCAGGTACTTAGAAATTTAGGATAATATATGAAATTTTAC
>NC_029790.2:134148359-134149091 GCF_000816755.2 Arachis ipaensis | reverse complement strand
TTATTTTTTCACCAATAAAATATATAATAAAAAATTACACTTTATTTCGTCAAGTAAAAAAAAAATGAGAGAATTAAAAAATTGTTTTTCAAGCAGGTTTAGATTTTGTGCACACAAAATCTTAAAACTTAATTCACTTTTTCTCGTAGGTCATGTCATTTTGTTCCAATTAATCTATGATATTTTTTTTTTCTGCTCTCTCTGATCCTACCAAAATTATGTTAATATCCTGTAAATCTTATGCAATAGTGAGTTAGGTAGCTTAAAATAAAATATAGTGTACACAAGAATTGCTTCTGCAATCATTTTAATCAAAACATATTTTTCACCTGTTCACCATAGATTTCTCTTTTAAAATTGAATATTCTTTTGAACTTTATTTTTATAACTCCAAAAACAATTTTTTTAGACCTCTGCCCAATTAAAGGGAGGCCTAGATATTTATCATGAGCTCGTATGTGTCTAATATTCAGAGTCTCTAGTTGTTGTTTGATATGAAGAGAGATGTTATGGCTGAAAAAAATTGTAAATTTGTTTAAATTGACTTTTTCACCACTAAATATCTTATAGTCGTAGATCATAGTAAAATCATAATAATATAAAAACACATATTTCTGTTGATGCTTTACAAAACAAAAAAGAATTATCTATAAAGAAAAGGTAGTCAGACACCTTCTATAAATTTGTATCCCCTAAATAGTTATATTTTGCTTTACTTTGTGCAGTAATTAA
>NC_029790.2:134139807-134147070 GCF_000816755.2 Arachis ipaensis | reverse complement strand
TTTTATAATATTATATAATGCAATAAAATATATTAAAAAGATTAAAAAGTATTATTTATTACATAAAAGATGTCGCTCTAAGTAATTTATTTAGAGAGTGATTTTTAATTCATGGAATGTAGGGACGTTAGCTTTATAATATTAGATAATGCAATAAAATTTACCTTAAATATTAAAAAGTATTATTTATTACATAAAAGATGTCGCTCTAAGTAATTTATTTAGAGAGTGATTTTTAATTCATGGAATGTGAAGGGTTGAGGGACGTTAAAAAATAAAAAATGATAAAAAAATTTAAACATAAAAATAAAGTGAATATGTTAACATTAATAAAGGCAAAGAAGAAAATAATTACTAAGTTTGATGTAGTGTAAATTTGGAATAATGATGTAGTAGGTTGAGAATTTGTGGGATCAGGTATTTTCAGAAGTTAATTAATAGGTTGAGTAATTGTTATAGAGGAGAGTGATGATTGTGTATAGAAAAAAAAAAAATTAACAAACAATAATTTTTATTATACAGTTTGCTTGCTGTATGGTGTACATACAATGATGGAGAAGCTTGGTTGAGTTTCTCTTTGCTACATGGGTAACTTTAACGAGGTTATGTAGTTGAAGAAAAGAAATGTGCTAGGATAGCGGAAGACTTTAAAATTTGGATATAGGATATAAAACTAAATGACGGTAAATTTACGTGGTTTAGGAGTTAATCGTGCAATTGAATTAATAGAATATTAGTGAGTTTGGTTTTTGCTATCATTTGGAGCACTTGATTAGAAAGGAATGATAGAATTTTCAAGAATCAAGAAATATGTGTTGTAGAAATAGTCAACACGTCAATTAAAAATTACAAAGAGTGAAGTGATATTTAATCTTTTGAGTCGTTGATAACATTATCGAAGATAATTAAGAATTAGTTTATTTTATCTGTCTAATTTTTTTTGTTGCTCCACTTTAATGTATTGAGATTTTTATTTAAAAAAAAAAAACTTATTTGGATCATGTAGCCTATTTTTAAAATATTTAAATTTTTTAAGCTAAATTTTAAAAGAAAAGAAAAAATTAACTTCAAATTTTAAAAATAATAAGCTTCGAATAATCTTCTTCCACAATAAATTAAAGAAAGAGTACATTAAAAATATCGGAGTGTATAGATAATATTTTTATTATAAAATATTATATACTTAATTAAAATTAAAGAATAAAAATATTAAAGTAAAAATAAAGACACAGGGGATTAAAATTTTTAGAGATGAAAACTGAAACTTTAATATTTTATACTTAAAATATCCGCATTTCAATTAATTAATTCCAATTTTATCCTTTATACAAATTAAATTAGAATTTTATTATTATTTCAATTTTTGTCTTCTATTTTACATCAAACAAAATATTAAAATTTATTTCAATCTCTATTTCTTAGTCTTTGTCTCTCCGCTTCACTCTCTCCACCAAACACTATCTAAAATACTAATATTCATGACACACTCGAAAATCTCCTCAAATTATACAATAGGCCAGGTGAAACTAACCTATTTTCGATGAGTCAATTTTCGTTAGCGGCAGGAGTCTCCGTCAATAATCGAAAATTACGCAAAACAATTTTCTTTATCTGAAAAGAAAATACAAAAAAAGGTAAAAGTAAAATAGGCGTTCCGCGTTGGTGTTCGTAACAGTGACAAGTGCCAACCAATACCACCCATTATACTCAAATGAGCACCGCAAGCATGCTCCTATAAATACGCTCATTCTTTACCCTTCGTTTCCCATTATACCCACTACTAAACCGTTCCATTGTTCCAAGCTCCTTTTCCAGCTAAGAGAGAGAAACAATAACAAACTAGAGAGAGAAACAAGAGCGACAGCCAGCGAAGGAGCGAGCGAGAGAGAGAACTCCACCTCCTCGCTCCTTCTCCTCCTCCGATCCGTCGTGATTCTTTTCATCTGGTGATATTGCATTCTATTGAAATGGCGGATCCATATGTCCTAGGCTGGATCCTTGTCTCTGTTCTCAGCGTCTTCGCGCTCTACAGCTTAGTTTTCGCCGGAGGAAACCGCCGCCGTCGTGCTTCGCAGGAGAACGATGCTCAGCGTACGGGGAACGTGAAAACTTCCGTCGGAGAATGTGGATCCAAGAACCTCGATGGCAACGATGCTGACGTCATCGTCGTCGGAGCTGGCGTTGCTGGCGCGGCTCTTGCTTACACACTCGGCAAGGTAAAGAGAAAAATAATATAAAATGCATAAATGAATGAGTAGGAATTTCATTTCAATTTTCATTCGCGTGTTTTTGTCGTTTGCGCGTTTTCACGTGGTTCGTGCTTGCACGAAATCCTCGTTGATAATTCGCAACAAATGAAGAATGTGCATTGTTTAATTTTCTCATTAACCGTTACACAATTTATCATTTGAAGGTGAAGGATTAAAGGAGCCAAATCTGATAAGAAAAATTATTGTTGTTTGTGTTTTCTTTTTAAAGGACAAAATTAGCTGTTATCGAAGTAATAAGTTGCATCATCGGGCATAAGAAAAATTATTTATGGCTATTATAATATTATTAGACGAGATATAGCATTTTGACATAGAATGGTTCTTGAGTAGTGATATATATTTTTAAATGGCAACAATAGTTTCGTCATATAACAGTTTATGAAGAATATTTCCAGGATTAATTTGACGAATTATTGATATAATGCTTAGGGGAAAAATTTGTTAACTCTGAGTGCCGTTTCTTACCCAGAGAAGTTCAATAATGCTTTGATTATTTTTTAGTACGAAATATTTCACAATTACAAGCCTATGTCAGACAAATTTTGACGGAAAAAACAAGGCATTGACATTGCAAAGTCCAAACTAATTTTAGGTATATAAAATAATAGAACTCCCTTTCCATGCACAATTTGAAGTACTAAGTAATAACTGCTATGTGGTACAGGATGGACGGCGAGTACTTGTAGTTGAAAGAGATTTGAGTGAGCCTGACAGAATTGTTGGAGAGTTGCTACAACCTGGCGGCTATCTCAAATTGATTGAGCTGGGACTTGAAGGTGCGTAATTTTCAACATCATAGAATTGGTACTTGGAATTAAAATTAAAATTCTATTTTCTATATAATATTTCAAACGTAAAAATTAGAATTGAGGGGAAAAGTCTAGTATCATGTCCAATTTTAGATTTACGTATTAGATTAGATTTCCAAATTGCCTAGAGATAAGACATATGTAGCCTTTATAAGTGTCTAACAACTCTTATTTCTTGAGCTAGATTTTAGAACTGAGTTAGATTCACTCAATTCTAATATAGCATTAGAGCCTATACTATAATTGTTATTGGGTTACTCCAAGTCCTTCTCTAGTCTGGAGTTGCCTTTTGAAGTTAGATTCACTCAATCCTCGTATGTTTTATATTTTTATTTCTAGATTGACTGACCACAAGAATTCGTGGATTTAACTCTGTTTACTAGAGGAAGGCGTGCTTAAGGATTAACAAATCTTGTGTTTCAACTGCAGATTGTGTGGAGGAAATCGATGCTCAGAGAGTGTTTGGTTATGCACTTTTCAAGGACGGAAAAAATACATGCCTCTCTTATCCCTTGGAAAAGTTTCAGTCAGATATCGCTGGTAGAAGCTTTCACAATGGCCGTTTTATTCAGAGGATGCGGGAAAAGGCTGCCACACTGCCCAAGTATTGATTTCTTCCTTTCTGTGATGTATAATTTGTGCTTTGTATATGTATTTTCCTCCTCCAGTTCTCGCTTGTCATATAAACTATTGACTTTTTTAGAGTGTTGCAAGTTGCAACTTCACATGACTTTTTACTTAGGATTTTTTGTTTTGGCAGTAATTGTAAAATTGGTCTTGGTTCCTAACTACCTATACTTCAGATAGATGTCATTTGATTTGTTTTGGTTAGATTATTTAAATCATGTGGATTACCAAAGTGATTTTGTTGGAAGGTTTCATGCTATTAGCTTCTGTCTAGTATTTGATTATTACGAAATAATTTTTTATTTCTTCAGTTTCATTCTTCTACTGAGAGCTGAAGGTATTTTCTTGCTAAGTAATATTCTCATGCTGGTTTGTTTTTATCATTCTGCAGTGTCCGGTTGCTGCAAGGGTCAGTCACTTCCTTGATTGAAGAAAAGGGGACAATTAAAGGTGTTCAGTACAAGACCAAAGATGGTCAGGAGCTGAAAGTACATGCACCTCTTACCGTTGTTTGTGATGGCGGCTTCTCAAACTTGCGCCGTTGTCTTTGTAATCCTAAGGTTAGAATTGAGAATTTGTTTTAGGTTGATTGTGTGAAGAGTCATGCCATGGAATAAACAAAATTTATACCATAAATTAAAATCTTTACTATAGTCAATTCATTTCTTCTCCCTTTTCTGTATTCTAAGAAGCTATCTCCTTTCTATGTTCTTGTAATGGTTTATATGCAGGTTGATATTCCCTCTCACTTCGTTGGCTTAATTCTAGAGAATTGCCAACTTCCATATGAAAATCATGGTCACGTCATACTCGGAGACCCTTCCCCAATTCTGTTCTATCGCATAAGTAGTACAGAGGTTCGTTGTTTGGTTGATGTACCTGGGCAGAAGGTTCCTTCTATCGCAAATGGTGAAATGGAGAAGTATTTGAAGACAATGGTGGCTCCACAGGTATGCTTCAAACACTGCAAACTTTTTATTAATCCTTGGCATGTGATTAGATTAGCCTTCTTGCATTGAGAGAGAATTTTGTTTACACACGAGGGTATTGATATGTTAGATGATGATCTATTGAAAACTACTGCAGATCCCCGCTGAGCTCCATGATGCCTTTTTAGCTGCAGTTGAGAAAGGCAACATAAGGTCAATATCGAATAGAAGCATGCCAGCAGATCCCCTTCCTACCCCTGGAGCCATTTTGATGGGAGATGCCTTCAACATGAGGCATCCTCTAACAGGGGGTGGAATGACCGTGGCATTGTCAGACATTGTGGTGCTGAGAAATCTTCTCAGGCCCCTGAGTGACCTGAATGACGCACCCACACTCTGCAAATACCTTGAATCCTTTTACACCTTGAGAAAGGTAATATTTTTCAATGCAAACAAATAGCATTTAGTAATCTATCTGTGTTTTGCTTATTTTGTTTTAAAGATGGGGTAGTGTGTCTCGATGCAAAAATCTCAACCCTGTTTAGTAAACTAACTTGGTGTTTCAATTTGCAGCCTGTGGCATCAACCATAAATACATTAGCAGGTGCCTTGTACAAGGTCTTCTCTGCATCTCCAGATCAAGCAAGGAAGGAAATGCGCCAAGCTTGCTTTGATTATCTGAGCCTTGGAGGCCTATGTTCCCAGGGACCAATCTCATTACTCTCAGGACTAAACCCTCGTCCTTTGAGCTTGGTGGCTCATTTCTTTGCTGTTGCAGTGTATGGTGTTGGCCGCTTAATATTTCCCTTTCCCTCGCCCAAGAAGATATGGATTGGAGCTCGGTTAATCTCTGTAAGTATTCTGTCGAATATGTTCTAGGAAGATTAGGTAATTTGGTCCCATATATTTTTCATTTGATTTCTCATTCGATCTTTATATTTCAAATCATTTTCAATTAGTTTGTTTCTTTATGTTTCAAATCGTTTCCAATTTGTTCTCTCGGTCAAATAATAACAAAATACTGACATGGTTCACATGTAGAATGAAATTTAAAATGACTTTAAGGCAAAGGGTTAAACTGAGAAAAAAAGTGCAAGAGACCAAATTAGAAACGATTCAAACCGTCTCAGAGTATAAAGATTGGGGGTTTAAATTAAAGAGGAAAGATAAGAGATCAAAAATATATTTTTGGCTATTCTCTGTTGTCAAATGTCTTTTATGCATTTAACTAAATCACACAAAAATCAACTTATTTAATGCAAATTCATCTTTTGGTAGAGTGCATCTGGAATCATCTTTCCTATAATTAAGGCAGAAGGAGTTCGCCAAATGTTCTTCCCTGCAACTGTTCCAGCTTATTACAGAGCTCCTCCTGCTGCAAGATAGCGAGTATCGGTAAAAAAATTTTGGGGAAAAAAGAATCAAGATGCTTTCAAGATTTAAGAGCTAGGTTTTCTCAGTTCAGGTAATTTGAGGGAAGGTCGATGCTCCAAGATTTAGATCTGTTAACATTTTGGGTTTTTTTTCATTTTTTTGTTTGTTTAATGTAAGCTTGTACTGTTTGTAGTATGCATTATGTAAGTATTACGATATGAGTTAATGTAGCATCTTTTTACTACATTAGAAATTAAAATGAATAACATGACTACCATCTCCATGGCCAATTTAATAATATAACAGTTCACAACAAGCAAAAGTTATCAAATATCCAATCTGATAAGTTGAAGTTGTTCTCCTTGGTTAAATAATGAAGGTTGAAATCGATGTCCCTGCGAGCTGAGAAGAAAGGACCTGCACCTGATCCAAGTTGCATTTCTTGCTAGATGAAATGGTTCTAAGATTACTAAGGAAGAAATAGAGAATATTTTTCAGAGGTGTATTTTGCTGAACTATTTCTTTGTTTTTTGACGAAAAAAATTATATCTGTTCAAAAATTTTATTATTACTGAGATAATGATATTGTCCTTAATTTATTTTTGGGTACTCTTACTAGATTTATATTATTATTATTATACTCATACCAAAAAATTATATATATAGTGTAAATGGGTAGAAACAAATCCCCTACCTCAACGATGTCGCATGTCGTTGCTGAACCTGTGAGGCGACCAGAGGTGCCAAGGCTGGCCATCAATTTTCCCGGCAACCCCTCTGGCCACTTTATAATTATGGGTGTAAAAATAGTATCCAAAAATTTATTTTACTACCAAAAATACTTTCGGAAAAAACGAGTAATAAATAAATTATCAAAAAATAGTTAAATCAAAATAAATATATGACGGTTAGGTAACTAGTTTTTAAAAAACACTGACATGACAAATGTCGGTGATTAATCCACTACCAGATACTATTTAACAATTTTTTAAGAATTTGTTGTTTGCTTTACAAGTTTTTTGTAAATTTCTTGAAATCAAAATTTAATTAAGAGTTTCTAAATCTTGTGATATATTCCAAAATACCAAGAATTATAGAAACATATTTTTACTTTATTAAAACTTGTTTTTTAATACGATAAATTAATGGGAATTGTTTTTAATATTCTCAAGAATAAATTATAAATATATTTGTTTTATTATATATATTGCTAAAAATATATTTTTATTTTCAAAATACCATTAATATCAATAA
>NC_029790.2:134133967-134139793 GCF_000816755.2 Arachis ipaensis | reverse complement strand
CTAGAAATAAAATTTTGGATTTAAAATAAATACTGAAATAATGTATTTTCATGGACGATTCTTGAAAATAAATTCATTTTCTTTTAAATAAATGCCACTAAATAATATATCTTTCTCATCCACTAATCTAACAATAGTCTATGCAATAAAAGGGGATTTCTATCTTCCATTGGTTGTAATGCTCATATAACAATAGTACTTAAGGGATATTTCTTATTCATATAATGCCTATAAAAAAATAGGATTTAATTTCATGCAATAACATTATAAAAAAATTTACAATCATTTAATCGTGTATTAACATATGAATAAAAATAATTTATTTTTAAACATGTCATTTAGGTAGCGTTTGTTTTGAGATATTGAAACAGAAACTGAAATACTGAAACTCATTATCATATTTGTTAGCCTAAGACTGGTACTAAAATTTCAGTACTCAAAAAGTGGGGACACAATAGACTGAAATTTTTAAAGATAAAGACTAAAATTTTAATAATATTTTATACCTAAAATACCCCTATTTCAATTAATTAATTCCAACTTTATTCTTTGTGCAAATTAAATTAGAAATTCATTCTTATTTCAATCGCTGTCTCTTACTTTACACCAAATACAATACTGAAATTTATTTCAGTCTTTGCCTCTTAGTCTCAATTCTTCGATCTCTATTTCTTTTTCAAACGCTACCTTAAAAAATTATTTAAATACACAAATCTAATTAAATGGTGGTATATTTTTTTTTGAGATAATGACGTAAATAATCTCTGAAATTTTTAACTTGCATCAATTAAATCTCTCACTTTGTAAAATAATCAAATTGATCTCTCACTCAAGAAACGTAAATTCACCTTAGTCCAAAACTCGCCAATCGTATTAACATTTTTTATGTGTGCTAGCAGCACGTTAATATAGATAAACAATGACTTCAACTCAAATTAGTATCCAAAATTCATTTAAAAAAACTCAAATTGGTCCATTTTCAATTGTAAAATCCTAACCATCAAATTTTATTTTCATCATTTGTTCAGTGTTTGGTTGGGGCTGAGGTTCGTCTTCAACGGAGACTAGTCGGAGTTTGTTGGAAATGGCGAGGAGATCGGAGTCAGTGGCGACTGGGGTATCATCTTCAGGAACATAAATCTATGCATTTCAAAGGAAATTAATTCAAACACATAATTTCATGAATATGAATGAATACAATTTAATTAAAATAAGAGGTGGAAAATTGAACCTTCTGTTGGTCGGGAGGAACAAAAGTGAGAGAGGAGTTGAACTTGAAAAACCTGCAATCATGAATTGAAAGAAAGAAAAGATTTGTGTGATTGTTAGCAAGAAAGAAAGAATGAGTTTAGGGATCATTTTGGGAGAGAGATTATTTTGAAGCCATCGTCGGTGTCAAATTCGATATGACAGTTGGAATCATTGTGGAGTACCTGAAATTTGCGAACGATCATTGATGCTCCTCTTCTTCTTCACTGCTACTTTATTTGAAGAAGAGAGATTGGAACATTGAAACTGCATCCTTTTTTTAGCAATTGGACTCTTCACCTTGAACTACGTGGTTTAATAGACTGCTAACTTGGCACTTAACAACGCATATCAACAACGTTAACACGACTAGTGACTATTAAACTAACGTGAATTCACGTTTCTGAGAGTAGATCAACTTGGTCATTTTACAAAGTAGTTAGGAATTCAGGAATTATTCTTTTTTCATGGTTAATCCATCAAAATTGAACTCTAGAAAAATATAGGAAATCATGTCATAATGATAGAAAATTTTAGTTATTTTTTATGATTCTTATACCACAACCTTGATATTAATCTTATCAGTTATCACATCTATTCTATTGGCTATCAAGAGCAGAATGAGAATTAAATATTATCATTTGAATGTTTTCATAATCTTATCCAATTGATTAACCAAATACACCAAACATGGCACCTATAAAGCTATAACATGTAGTCAATGGTGATTGAAAAAAAAAACTACTACTAGTCTACTACATAAGAAACAATTCTCAGATTGATAATTGCAACATTTTTCAAGACCCACGTTTTTGGCTTAGTTTAGTTTCCTTCAAAGTTGGAATGCTGTTTATTTATGTACATATCTTTTCTGTGAGTTTCCTAAAGAAAAATACAATGCTTCCGAGGTTAACAGCCTTATAATACAACATCGTTGTCTATAAATATACATATATGTAACGTAATAATTGCCCAAAATTTACTCTCAACAGAATCATATTTTAGCTGAATGGTAATTCTATAGTTAGGAGGAACTTTGGAAAATTATTTTGAATACTTCACATCCCTCCCAGTCCCAGATAATCAGTCAAAGTTAGGCATTTACAGATTCTGGTTCTTCCTTTCTTTTTGAATGGCTTCATATGAACACATTACTTCTTTGAACTTAGCCTCAGCAGCTTCTGTTTCATTTTCACATCCATGATGATAATATTGTAAGTAGTAATGCTCTGGTTTAAGGTTAAAATTAGTGTTTAGTGATAATTAGTCAAGAGTTACCTCTATTATCCTGGTTTTGATCAGGGTGATACTGCTTCGCCTTCATCCTAAATGCTACCTACAATGCAACAGAGATAGCATAAATATTTATAGAATGAAATCAGCAATTATGTTCAAGTAGTAAGAACGTCGAAAACCAATGCAGAATAATATGGATTCCAAGGATATCCTGGCAACAAATCTATTGGTTGTTATATAAATATCTACTAATATGCTGTTAGGGACTTGAGTATTATGGGGTGTCCAAAGTCTCGGATCGAGTATAATATAGGATGCTTGATATTGTATTTAAGGAGAGTGGTTTTTCCCTTTTAATAGCTAGATTTTAAGACGTGGTTTTCCACTTTCCTTAGGAACTTCACATATGCCTTTAAGAGTTTCCTCATTGGTTGTCAATCACAAAAATTCTTTTATTTTCCAGTATTTCTCATTGCACCCTCTTAAATGCTACTTTAAGCTAAATCACATTACAGGGACGAAACAACTTGTTTAAGAAACAAGAATGACACTTAACCAAACCAACCATCAAAGAATATCGAACAAATTGCCAATCCTATCCGTGTGCTATATATCACAAAAGAAATACACAAACCGCTAGCTTCATAAATGATACATCAATCTTTTTATCAAGACAAGTTTGCAGCATATAATTAGCAAACTTTTAAGATATTTGCAAA
Organism: Arachis ipaensis; assembly: GCF_000816755.2. Taxonomy (NCBI): domain Eukaryota; kingdom Viridiplantae; phylum Streptophyta; class Magnoliopsida; order Fabales; family Fabaceae; genus Arachis; species Arachis ipaensis. The sequence goes on along the minus strand of NC_029790.2, from coordinate 134,136,590 downwards.
GCTTATGAGAAGACAATTACCTTGATCTCGGCATCTGTATATGGTGTTGTTCTAAACCTGTCAAGACCCAGAACTGAGTAGTGATGTGATAATGAATAATATGCACTCTCCCTCGGAGTATCTCGATAATTAGTCCTCTGGTCTCTGAAGGATGTGTCTGCCTTCCAATACCAATCATCTCTCTGGAAATGTTGATGATATGCACCAGGACCATTTTCCCTCCACTGCTCATAGCTTCTTTTATACTTATTTCTTTCTCTGCTAAACACACTCTGCATATGCTTTATTCGTTCCTAAAAACAGCAGAAAAGGAAATTATTTGGGCTCAAGCCCCGGCACCTAACATTAACCGACAAAGAAACCCCCTAAAAGTTACATTTCTTTATGCCTTACCACAATAAAATTGCTATGAAATCTGTTTTCTCTCAAATATTATGATTCAGATTCACACTTTTGAGAGATCACAGACATGTTTAATCTCTCCCAAGCTCAAATTCCATGAATGTGATATATACTCTTATTATGAAGTAATGAACAATAATAAAAACAAAGTATTGTAGTGAATGACATGACACCTCACACACAACTCACCACCCTCTCCATCTCCTCCTCGTACTCCTCTCGCAATCGTTTGTTGTACCTCTTCCATGCTTCCTCTTGAAATGCTGATCGGAAAGAACTGCCACTCCCTCCTTTCCACGATGATTGCGACCGGGACAGCTGCAAAGAGTTCAAGAGTACAGCATGGAAGATCAATTTCACTATGATTTGTGCAAATATCTGCATTGCAGTTACAATATAATTGAAACAAAAACGCATTCCGCAGTTCGATGATTCGACAAAGTTTTACATTGACTATCAAAAATGGCTAATACAATTCCAATGCCGGTGGACAGAGGCAGAATTCAATATAACTGAAAACTTTAACCCTAAAAAAAGAATTATCTTCACAAAGAAAAATCACAAAAACACAAAATGTCAAGCATAAATTCTTAGAACATGATGTAAAGCATAATTCTACTTTATAAAAATTAAATGATTAAAGTTCCATATCAGTATATGACAAATTCAACGTTGGTCTAAGTGCGAAGTCTCAATCAGATTAGTAAAACAAATTCGAAGGTTTAATCAAATTAAAATGACTTTTGAGAGAAATGAAAACTCACTGCGATTCTTGAAGCGGTGGCGCCAATCAAACCGAAGAGAAAAACTCCCCAAAGCTTAATATCCTGAAATTTATCGTTCTCTCCATCACCTGTTTCGTCCTTCATCTTTCAAAATTCAAAGAAAACACCGCAAAAGTAGAAAGGGAAAAAAGAAAAAGAAAAAAATATAATCGCATCCAAATAAATCTGGTTTTTTTTTTTGGGTCTTGAAACTTGAAAGAAATCTGATTTTGAAGTACCAAATTTTACAAGACGTAAGATTGTTTTTTGTCAGAAGAGAGGTTGTTAAAAAAAACAAACGCGGGCTTTCGTTAGCACCATGTTGGGCCAGTTTCTAACTAAGGTTTATATTGGGTTTATATTGCAGGTTTATCTAAATTAGTATTGAGAGTTCAAATTCACATTTTCTCGTTAGCGGCAAACTCTCTCAAATAGAGCACAGATCTACAAAAAAATTAGTCCTTAACTACATTGAAAAACCAAAATATTAGTGGCAGAAAGATATGTTAAACAGTAAAATATATTTTTTGTTTCTAAAATTTGACAAAAATTTAAAAAATATGTCTAAGTTTTATTTTATTTTAATTTTGTACCCAAACTGCAGGTACTCAACCTGGTTAGAATAGTGTTGACAATACGATCTGCAATGGATAGGGTAGGATTTTTGTGTGAGTCGGGTAGAGTATGGGTTGAGCCTCAACACTATCCGATCAACCTGCAATCTATATATGTATATGTTATATATTTATATAAAAATATATTTCTTCTGTGTTTAAATAGCATAGTCTTTCATATTCATTTAAGAAGTTGCAGTTCGAATCTCCTGTTTCCGGTAAAAAAAGATTTTTAGAATACTAGCTCAGCTCATAATGGCTACTGATTGCATGTTAATTGAACTCTACACAGTAAAAAAACGTGTGTTTGTTTATTAAAACTTAAAAAGGAGAATGGAACTTGTAATTGTAATAATGTTAAGAAGGAAGATTATTTCAATATGAGTATTTTACTTGTACATTTTTTTTTTCAGAGGGTGGCTTCGCCATCATAACTAATCTGAGTATCTTATTCTCACCTTCTGTAGTAAAAATAATTTTCTAATAATTATAAGTATTTGCTAGCAGATATTTTAAGAGTATTATTTAAAGAATCTAGTAAGTATTGATGATTTAATTAAGTTAATGATTTTTTTTTTATTTTTTGTGATTATCTTGATGAGTTTAATAATAATATAATGAGTGTTAAATAATTAATTCATCATCTTATATTTTTATTTATCTTTCTTCATCTTTTTTTACATGTAAGGTTATCTTTATTTTATTTTTCAACTATTTTTTTTACCTTCTTTATCTTTTAATTTCATTTTATTTCATATTCTTTCATGTGGGTTTTTTTTATTTTTTAATGTGTTTGAAAAATTTTTAATAGTAAAAGTAAAAGAAGAATAAAAAAAATATTTT
>NC_029790.2:134133470-134133775 GCF_000816755.2 Arachis ipaensis | reverse complement strand
TTGAGAACAAGTAATTTACATTTTTTTAAAAGATATTTTTTTTAAAAAAAGATATTTTTCATATAATAAATAAACAAAAAAATACTTTTATATTATTATACCCAAATATAATTGATAAATAAAAAGATCTTTTTACATTAGATATCCAAACATAAAATTATTTTTACTTTTCTATAAAATCTTAAAAAAAATAACAAAAAAAAATCTTTTCTTAAAAACCCACCCATAAAAACCTTTTGTGACTTTTACTTCACAATACTAATGTCATCTTGATTTGCTTTCGCTATTTCCACACACTTATTTCT
>NC_029790.2:134127405-134133093 GCF_000816755.2 Arachis ipaensis | reverse complement strand
TTCTATTTTAAAATTTGTTAAATATTATTAGTTCACTCCAAATTAAAAAAAAAAAAAAGGTTTTACCGTGTACCACTTATCAAGAGAAATATCTGATTGGACATGCCAATTTACAAGTTTTAATATGTATTGAAATGTATGTCTTCACAAGTTTATCAATATTTTTTTGTTATAAATATAATCAATTTGTCCACAATGTCAATTATGCTAGAAATTTTTAAGAGTTTATATGTTATAAGATATGTATAATCAATTTTGTTACTCATTCTAATTTTATAAACTCTTTGTATCTAAAAAAAATATATGTTACACGTAATTTTAAAAAATAAAACTTTTTAAATACACGGTGTAATATATAATTTAAAAATGATAAATTTTTAATAATAATAATAAAAATACTAAAAAGTAAAAAAATATTTTTTTATATAATAAATAAATAAATAATATTTTTATCTTATTTTATCCAAACATAATTGATAAATAAAAAGATATTTTTATATATTTTTATATATATAAGCAGTAACCCACTCTTGGAAGATACACAAAGCTAAGTGAAGAACAACATGAGAGACAACACAGAATTCATCTCTTCTTCAATGGAAGCAATTGAAAGAAACGATGACTTGCTCACTCAAATCCTTGTTCGTGTGCCTCTCAGAGATGTCATAACCTTCAGACGTGTCTCCAAGCGTTGGCTCTCTCTCATCTCCGCCCCTTACTTCCGCCGCTGTCACACCAGCGTAAAAGTAAAACAAAGAGTCTCCGGTTTGTTCTTCGATTTCGCCCCCGACTCTGTATTTCACCAGGAAGTGAAATTCTTCTACTTAGACAAGGAAACCTGCCCCTCATATTCTTCATCTTCATTCTCCCCCAAAATCCCCGATCTAGGTTCTTCACTGATAATACAATCTTGCAACGGCTTGATGCTGCTCCAATCGGAAGAAGCCGCGTTTATCTATAACCCTACTACCGGAGACAAGAAAACCTTGCCTTCTTCCTTTCCATCGTCTGATCCATCAGATTTGTATTACTCTTTAGCTTTTGATCCCTTGCTCTTTCTCGGTTATAAGGTTATCTGCATTTTTGATGGCCTGGATTCAAAGGATGAATGCTTCCAAACCATGATTTATTCTTCTGAATCCGGTGGCTGGAAGCGCGGGTGTTCGTTGCCGCCTACCTCCCACATTCATTTCGATATACCAACCTATTTCAAGGGCTCAATTTATTGGAACGGAAGAAAAACGACACTGCGTTTTGATTTGAAGGAAGAGTGCATGAAGAATGACATGCCTCGTTTGCCGCCCAAAACTTATTATAGAACCGTTCTTGTGCCTTCAAGTGGTTACATGAATTTGGCTGGATTTGAATCTGATGATGAGTTGTCTATATGCATCTTCCGGTTGAAAGAAGACTATTCTTCACCAAGGTGGGTGCACATGCACAGCATTGATCTTCTACCTGTAATTGTTCAAACTGCTTTTGATAGAATCACTCTTCATGAAAAGGAGTTCTTCTGCAGCGTAATCCATCTCATTGAAGATCATGAAGATGGCATGAGTTTGTTGTTGCATGTACCGGGCGCAGTTGTTGTTCTGCGGTTAAAGGATAGAAACTCTTACTATGTGTCGGACATACCAACAGGCAATGAAATATTACAAAACACTTGGGGGTGGTTTAGAACCTTTGAGTACATGGAGAGCTTAGCTAGTGTTTAGAAAGTTAAAGTTGAAGGGAGATTTAAGGTTTAGTTTAGTAAAATTTTTACTTTTAAAAGTAGTTTATAAAAGTTAATTTTTAAAAAATAGTTTTTTAAAAGTTATATCATTTATGTTTGGTAAATCAAATAAAAAATAGCTTTTAATAAATACAAGCAACATCAATTGCGTTTGGTAAAATAGCTTTTAAAATTTTAAAATATTATAATAGACATAAATATAAGTATTAAATTTGAAAATTAGTTAACATATGAAATTATATTAGACTTTTAAATTTTGAAAAGCACAAACCAACTTTAAAAAGCTCTATTTTAGATGTTTTTAAAAGTACTCCGATCTTTTAAAAGATGCAAGCATAAGTACATGATTTTTTTTATTTACCAAACATAAAATAAGAAGCTTGAATTTTTAAAAAATTCAAATATCTCTTCAAAAAGCTTTATCAACAAGATAAAATTAATTTTGTTTAGATATAAACATATCTCTTTCTGACAAAAGAAACTGTTTAAACATAATATAATTTTTACTAAGATTTTTTCACACATATCAAAACCTCCCCCCTCCCCAGTCCATTCTGACATCATGTTATAAAATTTTTTTTAATTTAAATTAATAAAAAGAGATAACATAAATAGCTGTATGTATCTCAAATAGAAGAAAGAAAGAGTATTATTCTTCATCAAGTAGTAGATAAAACTCTTAAATGTATGCGTGAGTGTGTGATGCTTAATTAGGATTAAGAGCTTAATTATCGGATCCATGATGGAATATATCCATAAAAGGGCTGTTTGAAAGCTGGACGGGAAAGCACAATAGGAAACATGAGCAGCGGCAGTGGTTGACTGGGTTCTTTGCAGTAATTTAGAACATTTGGGGGAACGGAACGATAGAATTTTCAAGAATAAAGAAGCAGGTGTTGCGGAAATTCAGAGCAAGACGGTTTTGAGCTACCAAGAATGGACTTCCGGTGATTCCGGTGGGTGTTGATGGCATTAATTGGGGGCTAAGGAAATTGATATCTCTACTTAGGCAGATTTCTTTTTTCTGGTTTTTCACGCTCCACTCTATTGTGTTGAGCTTTCTTTGTTTCAAAATATATATATATATATACGGTACACATACATTATACTCCCTCTCGTCGAAGATCATGAAGATGAGATGGTTTTGTTGTTGCAACTTTCGGACAAAGTTATTGATCTGAGATTAAAGGATAAAACGTATTATGATGTGTTTGAGAGCATTAGTCTTATTTTATTCTATCGCTGATCTAAAATCTGTTCCTTCTGCCTTGCCGGATTGTTCCACTGGAGAACTACCAGAACAACCGAAATCTAGGGCAGACTAAGGGGAACAACGGTCAGAAGAAGTTTTTATGGAAAGCGATTTTCAAGCCCTATGAGAATAAAGAAAATAATTCACAAATGGCGCAGATCATGGAGTCACAACAGATTTCTCCTTTTGGAACTTGGATGGTCGTTAAAAGAGTTTTTAGAAGAGGAAAGCAATAGAATCAGAAACTAAAAATCATTCATCATGCTGGCCACTCCCAGAAAGGAAATAATCAAGCCAACAAAAAAGGCGCTATCTCCACTAATCAAACCAAGAGGAATGCTCCAATTAATCAAAAAGGAAAACAACAAGCAGATTCTTTATCTCCTTATTTATTTATTATTTGCATTGAAAGATTGTCTCATTTAATAAATAAGCTTGTTATTGATAAAAAATGGGATCTTATAAGCCTTGCTAAGAATGGCCGTAATTTATCTCATTTATGTTTTGCAGACGATCTAATTCTTTTTTGCTAAAGCAGATAATAACCAAGTTATGGTGATCAAGGAAGCTTTGGATTTTTTTTTTTTTTGTAGAAGCTCGGATAAAGCATTAGCTAGGGAAAATCCTGTGTGTTCTTCTCAAATAACTTGCATCATTCCATCAAGACAGAGCTGAGTAACAACTTAGGTATCTCCCTCACTTCCAAATTGCAGCCAGCATCAATTTCATTATATTCTCGACCAAATGCAGAAGAAGTTAAATAACTGGAATAGCAAGACGCTCTCTCTAGCTCATTCTGTTCTTTTCACTATTCTTAGTTACGTTATGCAAATGATGAAAATCCTGGTGGCTGTGTGCAATAAAATTGATAAGATTTGTCGTAATTTCATTTGGGGGTAAGACGAGAATAGGAGAAGAATTCACCCTATTAATTGGGATAATATTTGCAAACCCAAAAGCGAGAGAAGACTTGGTTTCAGAAAAAGCTCAAGAAAATAAAAAACTTTTCGTCATGAAGTTGGCGTGGGAGTTGATAAATAGCAAAGATACTTTGTGGGTTAAGGCACTTTAAAGCAAATATGGTTGCAGAGAGGATGCTATAGCTAAAGTTAATGCTAAAAACAACAGTTCTAATACTTGGCAGGGCATTCTAAAGGTTTGGAAGGAATTTAAACCCCATTGGATTGTCGGCATCCCTAGTCTCAACGAGATTGCTCTAGTTGACATCCAGCCTCTTCTAAACTGATTTAGATGGAAACTGGAACTTTATTGGCCTCAACCAACTACTTGCCGGTGAAGTAGTTGATATGATTAGAGTGGTTAAAGCCCTCCAAAGGGATTTAGGAGAAACCTTCCTCTACAGGGAGATTCTCTATCAAATCTACATACCTAGCAAGACATCATCCTAACGCTAGCCCAAAATGCTCTATGTTCAAGCTTGGAAAAACAGGAATGATCTCATTTTCAAGCAGTTATCAACCAACTCTGATAGCATGCTTAATCAAGTTACAAATTTGGCAAGAAACTATGAAAGTTACCTCTGTACTAATGATGTTAGCCGAGCAGCAATGTGAGCCCCCGATGGCCGATTGTTTGAACCGGCAAGCGAAGCTAGCTGTGGCGGTCTGATTAGGGGTTTGTATGTGCGGATCAAGTTAGCTTTCGATTTGAGACAGACTCCTTGTGTGCGTTCCGCTTTGAGCAAACCCAAGGTTCAGTCAAAGCTTGTGCAGATTTACTCGCTAAGAAAGCTCAGAGTATTCTGATTAGTCTCTCGTGTTTTTCCTTATGCTCTAATAGCAGATGCTTTGGGGGTAAATTAAAGTTTCCTACGATGATTCCTCCATAATTCTCTCTGTTTTTCGACCTTTGGCCTTTGTGCTGATAAAAAAAATGATGTGTAGTTATGGGGTGGTGGGGAGCCATTCAGTACATTGAGAGCTTAGCTCGTGTATGTTTAGCCATATATTAAAATCTCTAGTATAGAATTATGAAATAGTTTAACATGATGATGTGATTAAAGGGATAACTCCTCTTTTGGTTCCTATGCTTTGGAGTTAAAATTAAGATCGTTTATAATTTTTTTTTATATCAAAATCATCCTTAAAATTTGATTTACTTGTAAATTTACAGAAATTATTTTTTTTAATAAAAGTTACGGTGGTGTATTAGCAAAATATTGAGAATGTAGATATATTTTCTAATGGTGGGATTCAGTTTTAACATAATGAAAGGCGCGTTGACAGTGCCTCAAAAGTGTGTCAGGCAATGAAAACAGGCATGTGGGCGTGGTGAAGTGGATTAGAGGGACGTGTGGCACAGTTCTGCCAACACGCAGAGGGGCGTGTTGCCTCTGAATCTAGCCAGTCCAGCAGAGTCTTCGCTCCTTTTCAAAGAGCATGGAGCAGCACGGAAGGGGCGTGTTTCAGGTGGTCTGCATGCAGGAGACATTCCCCATTCCGATAATCAGCAACGTTCAAAGCCCTTTTATAAATCTCTGAACCATTTCTCATGCATGAATGCTTTATATGTTCATTGTGAGAGGAGAAGTTGAGAGAGTGAAGATAAGTATTTTTGTGTTGTTGTTGAATATTTCACAAGTTGATCGTGATAGAAAAAATTGAGAGGCTGAAGAAGAGTGTTAGAGTTAGGGTTGTTTGAAAAAAAAATTATATAAAAAATTATTAATTTTAGTATTTAA
>NC_029790.2:134125189-134127263 GCF_000816755.2 Arachis ipaensis | reverse complement strand
ATATTATAATTATACATGTTTTGTTTTATATAATGTTTTAGTTATCTAATATTTTTTTGTCTAATATTTTTTATGTAGATGTATTATTTTCTCTCTTTCTTATAATGTGGTGTTTGAGAACCAAAAAAATTGAATAACGATAAATTTAAAATTAAGAGTATTTTAGTCTAAAAATTTAAAAAAAATTTAAATGTAAATTCAACTTCAAGGATGATTTTCATATAAAAAAAGATTAAGAATAATTTTCATTTTAACTCTAAAGTCTAAACTATAAGAAATAAAAATAAGTTATCTAGTGATTAAATAATTTAATATATAACATACTACACATACATTTAGTTATTATCTTTATATCTTACTTATTATTTTTATATAAAATATCATTTTTATTCCTCACACCATTTATGTTATATGTATAAGAATATTGAACAACAAAAGATGAACATGTATATTAATTTAAATAAAAATGGTTAGATGAATTAGTATTGTATAGAGAAAGTTAGAATAAAATTTATTCTTTTTAAGAGAGATGATAAATTTTTATCTTAAATGATTTGAATATACGAAGAGAAAATTATTATAATATTTTAGTAGATTAGTGAATCAAAAACAAATTCACAAGAGGTCAATTGATCTCAAATAATTTGTATCTGAGCAACAAAATCAAAAACTGCTTAGCCACGTAAAGCTATGAAATTCCTTTAACAATTGGTACTGGTGAGAGAGAATGCTTTGTCAAATGATTTCATACCTCTTTAGCAATTTCAAAACCCCTGAACTGCAAGTGAATACTCAAAGTAGAAGTGTCGCGAAATATCACCAGTCACATAGCGCCATAATTTTCGCCTTTCAAAAAGCATAGCTTCAATCTAATTAGCATAGTTCGAGCCATTAAGAATAATAGGAATAAGTTGAAAAATATCCGATTTTCATAATAGTAGAAACAAAGATGAAGAAGAAAAAAACTGCAAATTCGGGACAGAAAATGAAAAAATAGAGGAAAAAATCAGAAAGAGTTCACCAAAAAATCTTAGAAAGGGTTCTACTGCTAAGTCAACAGCCATGTCAGTAGAAAAGACCACGTGGCAACGTGTGATAGGAGAAAAAAAATGTGTTAGCGCTGATGCGGAGAGCGAGGTGACACGCGGATCGGTAGACAGGCCGGGTCAGTTTTGATGTGGGCTGAAGCGGATCCGTGGGCATTTTGACTTTGACACATAGCGTTCTGTGGTGCCGTTGATCCTAAGCGTGGATCCAACTGTGCTGGAGGCGTTTGGAGATACGAGAACCTGACACTGATTTTTAGGCGGCGCGTTTAGCGGCTACTGACGGTTGGAATCGTGACGACGAGACGTGCACGATAGTAACAAACAAAAGCGTCGGGATAGGATCGAGAAATGAGGGTAAAAAATACTTCCGGAAGAGAAAACAAAGAGACTTAGAGAACGAATTTTCATAGAAAAAAAGAAATGCTCTTGATACGATGTTATAAACAAGAGAGTAATCTGAAAAATATATTATTGAATATATATTCAAAGGTCAAATGTACAAGAATATATATAGGTGTTAGAAAAATCAAAACAATAAAAGTATATAATTCTATAATTAATATACAGATATATTATATAAATCTATAACAATATATAGAAAGAATAGGAGAGTTTGGTGTCCAATTTCTGTTTTTCCATCTTAACTCTATTAATAAATAGTGATTAATATAACTGTTATCTTAAAATTTGGTCAAAAATGTAATTATCAATTAATTATTTTTTTCATTCTTGGTACAGTTATCTTTTTATTTTACACATAACTTTTATCCATGTTGTCTTCTTCCTTATTCTATGGAGTATATGTAGTACTTTCTCTCCGTTTTTATTTTACTTAATGAAAAAATAATGATAAATATATGTATAAAAAATCATAAAAAATAATGAAAATAAAAATTAAAAATTTTTAAAAAATAATAGAACAAAAGATGATTTAAGATATTGAATATAAAATTAAAAGAAAAATATTTTTAGCAATTAAAATTATGTGAGAAAAGATTTCTTTAAATTTAAATTTTTATATCTCC
>NC_029790.2:134115826-134124602 GCF_000816755.2 Arachis ipaensis | reverse complement strand
GAAAAAAAAAACAATATAGAATTTACTATTTTGTTTTGAAATTAAATAAAATTTTAAAAAAATCTTAAAAATTTTATTATTTAGAGACATAGAAGTTGATATATTATATCTAGAGAAAAATTAAGAATTAACGTTGAAAAAATAATTCTGTGAAAAAATAATTCTTTGCATAAATAATTCATATTTAACGTTGAAAAACATATTCTGGGAGTAGTGTGTTATTTCATGTGTCATTTTTACCATGATAGTCGTATTTAATTGTTTATCATTTGTTTGTCACAGAACCTCAGGTTTCAAGCTCTGTGTCAAGTTAATAAATATTTTAATCCTCTTATGTTGCATTTGGTTTTTTATTTAAAGGATCGAGCTAATGAGATATACAAGCGGGTTGAAGATCAGAAGTCTAGTAGATGAAGAAATCAGGATGCATTATTGGTAATGAATAATCAAGCTGTCAAAGCTGCCAAACCTTTGAAGAACCTTTTGCAGCCCTTAAAATGTAGAGCAGAAGAGAGCATAAAGGCCATATTTACAATTACATCTTAGATGCTATGGGAGCATTCTGATGGACATAAATGATCCAATCATTTTAAATTACCAGCAACTCAAATTTTATGTTGCTGAACATTCAGCAAAGGGAATACTTTGCTTTTCATCTGTAAAAGGGTTAAAGTTGAAGCATACACAGCTTGGGACAAGAGAGAAACTGTGTCTAGGTTCCTTAATAAGTGAATATAGTACTTTTTTAATTTAGTTCGTTATCAATATACTTAAATGAATTGTAGCCTTCGTTTAACTGTGGCTAACTGAACAGTTTTAATATGTTAAGATCATCACAGCTAAGTTATACTATTCGTACATGAATATAATATTTAAAAAGAAAGATAGAATAGTAAATAAAAAATCCATTATTTATATAGATAAACAAAAGAAACGTATAATATCAATTTAATTTTAAACTTCTACATAATAACAAATAAGATTAACACCTTCTCGTAAATACGACAAAAGATTGAACAAATACACATCTGTGTGTGGCATGTCACCAAAGAGAATAAGCACTTCATTCTCATTTGCCATTCTACTAAACCAAGTCAAATAAGTAGCCAAGCCAGGATCAATTAGGCTCTTTGAGTAAATAGAACTACCACAGTGATCTGAATGGTGGAACTTCTTCTGAAGTGGTTCTAATCTCCAAAGTTAGAGGCACAAAGACAAAGACATACTCAAGTCACAAATACGAGAAAAAGCAGATCAGGCTAATGCAAGGAGTTAGGATACTCGAACTACTTCTTTTTTCTTTTTCTTTAAATTAAAAAAAAAAAAGTGTTCCCTTCCATGAACCAAAACAGACAGAGAAGGCCACTTCATTACTGTTTAGGAGTATATACACCTAAATGAACAATTTTCTAGCCTAATAAGAACAAATTTCCAATCCACAAATCTATGTAACTACAAAACGTAGTATTTTTGGAATTCTACAAAATGTAGTGCAAACAGGGATGGTCTCGCAGATTCAATTCATAGAATAAACAAACAATGCAAAAGTAATTCAATTCGCAGATTTCTACAGCTAGATAAATGCAACCAGGGATGATTTAAATTGATTCTAATTATATCCTAACAATATCTCATTAATTCAAAATTTAATTTTTAAAATTAAAATGAATTTTCCTTTTTTTACTTTACGTTGTTGAAAAAAAAAAAAACGTTTCTATCTTTTCTCAAATTCAAAAGTTAGTTTGCTCAGCTCCCTATCCTAATTGAAAGTGAGATATATATAAACAGTAACACACTCGTGAAATATTGAAAATGAAGTGAAGAACAATCATGAGTGACAACAAAGAGTTAATCTCTTCTTTAGCGGAAACAATTGAAGGAAACGATTACTTACTCACTCAAATCCTTATTCGTGTGCCTCTCAGAGATATCATAACCTTCAAATGTGTCTCCAAGCGATTGGATTAAGAGAAGACTGACTCTGAACTTGGTAATCTGGAGATCATTAAGCAAGTTGGGAATTGCCTTGAGTTTTGGGTTTCTGAAAGGATAAATAAAATTAAGTTATGATAATAGAGAGTTAGAATATGATTTAAGATTACTAGACCTGCTCACATTTTCATATAACATGAAACAGTTTATAAGGGTCAAACAGTTTCGTACTGAAACATTGTTTCACTCTCATAAAAGAACTCTATTTTCTCAAAGGAAGAAAACAGGGGAGATCCACATCAATTACAAAACTTTTCTCTCTATTTTCTCAAGAAATGAACATTTAATTGTAAAAAACTTGCCAATACTTAAGCTTACATCATAATGAGTTCTTAATACATGGAACAATATTGGTGAAATGCATGTGTAAGTGTTGTACAATGTTGCAACCTGAGGTAGCAACATATGATTCTTTGATATTACGAGATCAAACCAAACAAAACGCGTACTCCACACCCACACACACATGCATCACATTGTCATTGAGTATCTAATTCGTTATCAAATATTATTTAATTATTATATATCGCAGCAAATGATAAAGAGACCTTTTCCTGAATAAAATATGGCCTCTAGCCCTCATGGTTTTCAACAAATACTAAAGAATACCTCAGCCAAAGCCCGAATCTTCATCTTGATTCCAAAAACCCAAGAAATTTACCAAGTTACAGATACCTATCTGAGATAATAAGCAAAGACTTATAATTGCCATTGGAGAATGGCACCAAGAGGCATACAAAGAAACATATAGATCCTTCCCAGCAGGATTTACCAGTGATTGCTTCAAAAGATCTCGGATCCCAGATAGTTCCAATGATATAAGTAACATCAATTTCAGAGCCTGAAAATTTTGTTACAAAAGAGGGGGGGATATTAAAATCCATATCAATACCACTCTACTACACAGGATTGGCTAAAGGCCTATTAAGTATTGTACACAAAATATTAAAATGCATATCAATGTGAATCAGTATACTTTCTATAGGTCTGCTCAAAAGAGAAAAAACAGAACCATGGCCGACCCGGGTGACCAGTTCAGAGATACTTTTCAAGCCGCAAGCAGGACTTGTACCAGATCAGACTCCAACCGAACCATGAGAACCTGTTTAAAATTCCCAAAGGGAAAATGAAATACATCAATTAACAACACAGCCTCAATATTAGTAACATAAACATAGCATTATGTGAATATCTATGATCATCAAACAAGCATCTCATGACTTTAACTGACCTGGCACTCTCGATCCTCTAGATACTCCTCAACAATGACCCTACAACCAGCATTGAATCTACAGCTTCATATGCCTCTTCCAGTGACATGGCAACAGTAACTCCTTTTCCAGCAGCCAGTCCATCTGCTTTGATAACTTCTTGAATATATTGTTTTGCAACAGATGGAATTAATCCAGGATTAATAAGAAATAACACATCCAAAAACCAACAGAATACAGGTTTGAGTAATCCTCTTAGAATTAGAATGTTCCGAGATTCAATGAGACTACTTATTAGAAACAATGCATGAAAAATTCATGCACAAAGAAGCAGAAATATTCCAATAGAATAAGGATCAATTACTCATCTGATCAATGAGAAAACAGACCTTAGCAGTTTGACTCCATCAATCACTAATCGTTCTCTGCCACAACTAAAAAGCAATATTAATGTCTGCTTATAATAATCTTGAAGCTTAAACTAGACATTGCAAATAAGACAATGAAATGAAGAATAAAATTACCCTTCAACATGCTCTAATTAAGATAGAAAGAATCCAACACTGGATATATCCAATGAATCTCAATATCAATCTAAGATAGAAAACTCAAACTTTGAACGTGGGAAATATGATACTGACGAGGAAAATAAATTCCACATGGCTTGTTATTTGTTTATATTTTAAACGTATCGATACGTATGAATTTATCATCGTACCAAAGAAAACACCTTAAAAGGGGAGAGGGATAGTTAAAATTTCCAATAATAGAGTTAAAAGAATTTTTTTTTTTAACTTGATTTGGGGTGATTTTTTTTTTAATCCTTTGTAACCTACAAATTGTACAAATTTTTTATTATCTAGCAAAACCATATAAATAATAATAATGGATCTAAATTGATTCTAATTATACCCTAAAAAATATTTCATTAATTCAAAATTTAATTTTAAAATTAAAATAAATTTTCCTTTTTTACTCTAGGTTGTTAAAAAAAAAGGTTCTTTCCTATCTTTTCTCAAATTCAAAAGTTATCTTGCTTCGCTCCCTATCCTAATTGAAAGAGAGATATATATCAACAGTAACACACTCGTAAAAGATTGAAAGCAAAGTGAAGAACAACCATG
The DNA here is from genome assembly GCF_000816755.2 of Arachis ipaensis. Lineage (NCBI taxonomy): Eukaryota > Viridiplantae > Streptophyta > Magnoliopsida > Fabales > Fabaceae > Arachis > Arachis ipaensis. The sequence goes on along the minus strand of NC_029790.2, from coordinate 134,120,275 downwards.
AGTGACAACAAAAAATTAATCTCTTCATTAGCGAAAACAATTGAAAGAAACGATTACTTACTCACTCAAATCCTTATTCGTGTGCCTCTCAGAGATATCATAACCTTCAAATGTGTCTCCAAGCGGTGGCTCTCTCTCATCTCCAATCCTTTCTTCAGCCGCTGCCATGCCACTGTAAAACAAAGAGTTTCCGGTTTGTTCTTAGATCTCGCCCCTGATACTGAATTGTATCAAGAAGTGAAATTTTTCTACTTAGACAAGAAAACCTACCGCTCATCTTTTTCATCATTCTTCTCCAAAAACCCCGATCTACGTTCTTCACTGATAACACAATCTTGCAACGGCTTGATGCTGCTTGAATCGAAAGACGCCGTGTTTATCTATAACCCTACCACCGAAGACAAGAAAACCTTGCCCTCTTGCTTTCCATGGTTTGATTCATTAAATTTGCATTACTCTCTAGCTTTTGATCCCATGCATTTTCTCGGTTATAAGGTTATCTGCATTTTTGATGGTGTGAATTCAAAGAATGAATGCTTCGAAACCATGATTTACTCTTCGAAATCCGGTGTGTGGAAGCGCGGGTGTTCCTTCCCGCCTACCTTCTCCGTTGATTTCCATAGGGCGACCTATTTCAAGGACTCAATTTATTGGATCGGAAGCAAAACGACACTGCGTTTTGATCTGAAGGAAGAGTGCATGAAGGATGACATACCTCCGTTGCCGCCGCAACCTTGTCATTATGGATACGTTCTTGCGCCTGCATGCGGTTACATGAATTTGACTGGATTTGAATCTAGTGAGTTTTCTGTATGCGTCTTTCGGTTGAAGGAAGATTATTCTTCACCAAGGTGGGTTCACATGCACAGCATTGATCTTCGACCTTTAATTTATCAAACTGCTCTTGATAGAATTGAAAGCCCTTATACTTATAGAAGCGGCGACTTATCCTCTGTAAGGTACGGACGCCTTTACAGTATAATACATCTCATTGAAGATAATGAGGATGACATGAGTTTGTTGATACACCTACCCGATAAAGTTGTTGTTCTGCGGTTAAAGGATAGAACCTATTACTGTGTGTGGGACGTACCAATGGACAGATGGTATAGAATATTCCCATCGGTTTGGGGTTGGTCTAGAGCCTTTGAGTACAGGGAGAGCTTAGCTAGTGTTTAGAAATTAGTCAAATTACCAATTAGAAGTTAAAATTTTTAAAATAAAAAATAATAATGAATATAAAAATAAAATAAAAATTATTTATTAAAAGAAAAATAAATGTATATATAATTATTTAATTATATAAAAATATTTAGATAAATTAGGATGTGTTTAGTTTAGCATTAGAAAGAAGAGAAACAAGTTTGAATGCATTGAATGCTTCCTCTTTTTGTTTGAATTTTTTTTCTCTAAACGCCAACATAGTGATAGTTATTGAATTTATTTTTTTTTATCGATTCTACCCTTTATTTCCTTGTTGGTAGTTTTTTTAGTATTCAAATATTTTAAATATATAATTATATTTTTGAAACTAATATTGCTTTTATTTGTTTTAACAATATTTTTATAAATTATAATATAATTTTTTATAACTTTATTACGTGTAATGCACTTTAACATGTCTGTGCAATTCAACAAGCAACAGAACAGAACAGAACAAGACGCGCATAATTCAGATCTAACTCTTCCATCGTTCTCACAATTATGCACTCTTCAATCCCAATTCCCATTGTACGGATCCATTTCTTCGATTCCTACCGCATCTAACACGTTGTTTCATTCCTTTGATTTTAGTTGCCTTGTTTTCAATGCTGATGTTATAATCTTGTTCCTTTTTTTTTTCAGATTGATTAATACTAGTATATAGTAACAACAATAATAATAATAAGGCTAAGAAGAATAATAAATTATTGTTATTATTGTTGTTGTGGTGGTGGTGGCGAGTAACTGAATCGGGAAGAGATGTCTCGGAGGCCGGTGAATCCTTCGAGAAGGTTCGGAGACAGTGGCGGTGGATTGTTCTCAAGTTCGAAATCGAGGTCCTCGTCAATTTTGCCTATTGGCCTCGTAGTCTTGGTGACTTTCTTTCTTTCATTCATTCATTCTTCTTCTTTTTCAAGTTTCACATTGCAATTGTTGGATTTATACATTTTCGGCTTACTTTGATAGAGAGTTTATCTAAACCAGCTAAGATTTGGTATAGTGATAGAGTATAGTGCACCACAAATTAAAGTAGCTAAATGCGGTTTGAATCTTAAAGTAGCTAAATTACTTTTGATGCCGACAATGCTTGATTAGGATTGCATCTGATAGATTTGGATATATAGATTACAATATTATAATTATAAGATATAATATATTTGCAGAGATGCCTTTGATAGATTTTCTTTGTGTTCAGTTTAGATTTTCAGTACTCTGTGTGTTTGGTGAGGTTCTGATTCTGGCTTTGATTTTTTGCTATTTTTTATAGGGTGGTCTGTTTTTCATTGTCTATATGCATAAGGGATCAGGTTTGTTTTTATCTGTTATTGTTCTCATTTTGTTGCTGTGATGAACTTTTTGTTTTCTGTATATTACAAGCAACAGAGCTTATTAATTTTTGGTTATGAATATATTATAGGTGGATCTGGTGGTCACTTAGATTCTGTTAGCAGGATTGAAGGTAATTTTCAATTTTAATTTCCTTGTCCTCTTGGTTATGATTTGTTCACTTTCAAGTTATTTACCATTTAATATAGTATTGTGGTTTTTAACTTGCTTTGATTTCATTATTCCGCTGCATTTTACTTTACTTTTGTATTGATTATGAGTCATGGTTTACATGGAAAGCTACTTCCTAGTTAAGGAACCCCATAATGTCATGCTAGTGGGGAAGTTTTGTAACTCCCTTGATGGATTTCCAACTCTTAAGAAGTCTTAATTAGCGATGAAAGATTAATTGCCTGTGATTACTTTCTCCTTGATGATAATCTGAAGTTGAACATCGGCTTGCTGCATTATGTGCAATTTTTGGCCTCCAGTACTTCATCGAGTTATATGAAGAAGGGTTATTGAACACTCTGTAGTTTGGGGTTGGTTGTTACTGTGAATTATGGTACTTCAATAAATCATAATCTATACTAAGGTGCCGTGTTAGAACTTAAGATGCTTATCTCACTTTGGGTCTTGGTTACATTGTTCTCTAGATGGATTTCATTTTCTGCCATCCTTCACTTTATAAATAGCTCGTGCACATTGTTTTGAATTGAACAATAAATATAGCATTGCATCTTGTAAGTTTGGACGTTTTGTGGCAAGGGAGAGGGAACAATCCAAGGGGAAAAGGAAGGAAAATGAGTGACAGATTATTGCAACTTTCCTTCCCATAGTTTGACAAAATCCTCATACATGGAGGACCTTTGAATTTTGTATATTTTATTTAATGATGGTACGGGTTGGATATCACATGTTCGTCCTTCATTTATAGACATCCAAACAACCTTTTCCTTCCTTCCTTTTCCTTCATCCTAATGCCTGTAAAAGCAACGACTATGTAGTGTTCCATATCATCAATATTTTGTTCATTTGAATTGGCACAATTGACCAGCTTTATCTATCGGTAATTAGCTTGCCATCTATGTAATGTCAAAATAATATTCATAAATTCCAAATGCAGGTGATTATTTGTGCAGTGGAGAGGTCCAACAAGCCATTCCTATTTTACAGAAAGCATATGGAGATAGCATGCATAAAGTTTTGCATGTTGGACCTGATAGTTGTTTTGTGGTCTCCAAATTGTTAAGGCAGGAGGAAACTGAAGCTTGGGGAATTGAACCGTACGATATAGAGGATGCCGATAGTAATTGCAAAGCACTTATCCGTAGAGGCAGTGTGCGTGTGGCAGATATCAAGTTTCCTCTTCCATACAGGCCAAAATCTTTCTCACTTGTAGTCGTTTCAGATGCTCTGGATTACTTATCTCCCAGATACCTCAATAAAACACTTCCTGATTTGGCAAGGGTATCAGCAGATGGTATAGCGATATTTACTGGTAAGAGCATATTATAGAATCTTTGAGTTATTGATGATTCCTTCCATCAATGTAATAACCCTTTAAAACCTGCACTAAATAGAGAAGATTTATAGTTATAACCTGACATTGGGAAGTGAAGGTAGGGCATGCATTTCCAGAATTCTTGTTCAGTTTTTGATGTTGCTCAATAGTATCAATTGATTCATATTGCTGAGCTTGCCTAAGATCAAGAGCGGTATTGGTTTTTAAGAGCAGAAGTGTTTTTCATGTGAACTATACACTTAAAAATCTGTTTCCATTATGACTTAAAGCATATCATATATAATCTCTTTGATGGTAAATTCTAAACAGTTGCTAAGAGTGATGATTCGTTGTTGACTGGATTCTTGATCTAGTATTCTCTTGATGTAGGCTTTCCGACTCAACAAAAGGCCAAG
>NC_029790.2:134110485-134115725 GCF_000816755.2 Arachis ipaensis | reverse complement strand
GGATTTTAAATGAAGAGTAATAACAATCATATATTTTTATTTTCCCTTTTCTAACCATTTCTTCAATGTCAATTACTGAGCTTGTATGAATTAGAAGGTCCTTAATAATAGACCCTCGGTCTTTATGAAGCAAGGGATATTATCAGCTTCATCTACATCTTATTTATTAAAAATTAATAGGCACTTTGTGACTAGTGATGTATACTTTTTAATATTTTTAAAGTTAAAGTATGCCTATTTATTTTTAAAAAGATGTTAATTTAAAAGATAAGGTGAAAATTTGCAAGAGTAGTTAATTTTAAGCAAAGGCTTTATTTTTAACTGAAATATGTTGTGCATTTTTGTTTGGGTTTTAAAAGCCAGATAAGGGTATTCATATAAATATGAATTTGTGACCTAGTAACAGATTTTTTGCCTCATGTCATTTTCTTTAGTATTGAATATTCATAAATTAAGTGTAACAAAATATCTCTTTCTTGTAGGCCAAGATGAGAAGCTCATCCTGGTGGACCAAGTTTTTCGCTCAGATTAACTTAGAAGAGAATGAATCTGCTTCTAAGAAGTTTGAACAAGCTTCAACAAAGGGCTCATATGAACCAAAATGCCAGATATTCCACCTAAAGTCCCTCCCTTGATTCCTGGATATGATTACATTTGTAGCATTGCAGCTCCTGATAGCTGCATCTCGCTTCATTTTTCGTCGGAAACACACTACTTCTATAAAGGTAATTTAATTCTTTGAACCATAGATGATGGTGTACCACTTATGTTTGTTTCCTGTAATAGCTTTATTCTTTAAAATGGCATTTAGCTAAGTTATCAGTTGAATTAGGTGAGCTGTAAGGAAAGTGGCGTTGATTTTTGTATTTAAAGTTATAAGTTTCTTTTTTTCCCCCTTGAGATATAAATTAAATCTCATTATATTTGTCTGAATAATCTAGCAAAAGAAAGGATTTTCTTCAGTTTACCTTCTCTGCACCATTGCTGTTTATAAAATGTTGAATAATCAGATCTTGGTATTTGTGGCTTTTAGCATCTCACTTCAGTGTAGATTACACACAGGTTGGTGCAATAGATTAGATTGGGAATTCATTTGAAGAGATAGTTCTCTTCATTTTTCTTTTTTAAAGGGGAAAAAAAAAGATTAAGTAGCGCTATCATGGGCTTGAATTCATGATTAATGGTACTTTATATTTATAACTATATATTATGATATTAGGACACGTACAATATTAATTGACTCTCTATGTAGTTCTCTAAATTTTCCACTTTTTTAAATAATAATTTTCAAATATACTTGAATAAACCGAGAGTAGCCTTTCAGTTGATGTGCTATATACACATTCACATTAGATTTGGAAGTTCCACTTTAAAGATTCTAGTTCCTTTATTCTTTTGATGAGAAGACTAACAATTCAAATTCTTATATATGCCCACTAAGAACGTATATGGATATGTAAAAGCAAAATGGTTTATTTTGTATACATAATTATATAAAAATTTATACATTTATTTATGGCTGGTCACATGAGCAGTGCATGAACTTTTAACTTGAATAATTTATTGTTGTTATTTTGAACATGAGTATGTCATTAAGGGAGTTTATGTGTATTATTAATTTCCTATTAATATACTAAGGCCTAAGGGACAAAGGGAGCACATTTGACATTTCGTTCGGGAAGAGAAATGATGGTTTGGCCGTTTGGTCTCCATTCGTAAATAAAAATAAAAAATATAAAAAAAATTAAGCTTGATGAATATAAAAATGAAATGAAGATACCATCTCAAACCCAATTTGGTAGAATGTTAATCCTGCGATGGAATAATACGTAATTTGTTTTATCGTAATATGTAAGTGCAGAATCATTCCACTATTTATAAATATAATTATTCTTTAAGTTTATTACTAATAAGATAATAAATAAATAATTCTATAGATAAAAATTATAAAATAGCTTATAATGATACTCTTTGAGTCTTTAGTGACTTGAAATCTTTAATAATTAAATCAGAATTAAACTTTAGTAATTTTTTTTTCAATGTAAATAACCAAACTATCCGTAGGAAAGTCATCCTTCATCTTGTTTCTTAATCTTGTTTTCATTATTTTCATTGCTGAAATTGATCGTTCTGTAGTAGTGGTAGAAACTGGAAGAGTTAATACCAGACGAATCAATCTATCAATCAAGTAATACACTTTTGACTTTTTTGTTTTTGCTAAACATCTACACAATTCATGAATAGTTGACAAATTCTTCATTTCTGGATGCTGACGAGCATCAATAATAAAATGCTGAAGTTGAAAAAGCAAATTAATCTTCTCTTGTTCAGTAAAGTCTTCGAGATAGTAGCTGTCAACAAGAGTAAAAATCTTAGTGGATCCATTGCTTGATCATTAAATCTGCTATTTAATTCTTGTAATTGCTTATCAATTGTGACTACAAATATCTTAACTCTAAAATAATGCTCAACTGTAATATGATCTTTTTGGTGACGCAAACGTCCTTGTCTTTCAACATAAGAAGCAGTAAATTAGGAATTAGAATATCAATCTTGCTCACAAAATGATTTCATATTTTTTAATAATTCCTCCCTTATGTCATCTCTCATGCTTTGGATAAGTGTTTTTATAAAATAAACTAGTTGCACATCATTATGTCTTGAGACTGCTTTTGTAAAGCTTGACAAAGGATATCAGTTATTCCCATAAGGCCATAATATCTTTCATCAAATGCAAGATCAATACAAACTCAAATGAGGTCAGGTATTGTAAGCACTATCTACATCACCACGCTGAGAATAAGTTGATCTATCAACAGTAATTTTTTATAAACTCAAATGAGCTCGTATAACCTCATCTCTCTGGGTTGGGTGATATTGCAAAATTTGAAGCCGTTTTCAGGGTCTTATTCCAAAGAATTAAGGTTAAACTCATCATATGCAACTCTTTGAACCTTTAAAGGTTGTATCTCACTTTTTTTGTGATTCAGTAAAGTAGAAGAACTATCTACAGGTGTTGATATTGTAGAAGTTATATATTCTTCTTCTTAAATATTAGCCTTTCTCTTAAAAAATGCATCACTTTTTTAATTTTTTATCATTATTTTATATAAAAATTTGAATATATATCCGGTAAAATATGTAAAAAAGAAATTAGAAGGATAAATATTAAATTTATAATATTTATTGAATTTTTTTATCAATTTATATAAATATAATAATATCGATACTTATTGAATATTCTAATATTTTTTATTATATAAAAAATTAAATTAAATAAACAGTAAAATATAAATAATATTAAATCAAATAAATAAAAAATATCTAATTTTTTATATTTGAATTTAAATATAGAGAGAGTATTGCTTGTTGAATAGAGAGCAATAAAGAAACTGTTAGTAAAGCAGCGTGTTTTTATAATGATGATTTTTATCTTTTATTTTGTTATATAATTTTTTTTTATTTTTATCTTTTTTTTGTTAGATAACTTTTTTTATTTGATTTGATTGTTAGATGATTTTTTTTTATAATGATGATTTTTATCTTTTATTTTGTTAGATGATCTTTTTTTATTCTTATCTTTTTTTTGTTAGATAACTTTTTTATTTGATTTAATTTTATCTTTTAATTTTGATGTGTTGTGAAAGCCAACAAAAACCTACCCAATTCAGTCCAAATCTAACATGTTATTAATGTTTAAAATTAAAAATTATTGTGCAATAAAAACAAAAAAATAAAAATTAAACCTAAATATTTTAAATTATAATAAAATATTTAAACCAATTAAACTATTTTTTATTTTTTAAAAAAATACTACTACTAATTTTTTTATAAAGAATTTAGAAAGACCATCGTCCCTATTCTCTCAACTAAGCTCCCTCCTGATTCCACTTCGGCCAAATAAGTGCATCAAATGAATGAAATGAAAACACGCCAATAAAATAATAAACATGCCAAAAGAGAAAATTATGATAACACTACGATTTTATTTGAACAATGCTTTAATCTTTACAGACTTCAAAAAGCATTAATGTTGTATTTATTTTACAGGAAATAAGATGATTATATATTTGATTTAAGTAAGAACTTGTATAGTAAAAGAAACTTGAATGTAAATTGAAATGAAAAGGATAAGAACATTAATCAGACAACTTGTAAACCGTTTTATCTCCTAAGAGCTTTTTCGATTGGAACACCTTGTAGTAAGGTTCTTGACTTCAAGCCTTCAATCAATCTTGTCATTAACCTTTAAAATACTTGCCAAATCTTTTCATGTAGAAATCTAACTATAAAATAATTTCTGGACAAACCCATTTTACTAAAGAAATTTATTTGAGTACAACACTTGAATGATTTAGGTGGTAAAGGTGGTGTAGCAGTTGGTTGTGTGCTATAAAAGAAAATAGGTGGAAACTCAGTTACAGTCGACTTCACGTGAAGTTGATAGGTGGACTCAAACTTGCAACTTCTTAATTGAGTATGAGGAGACTATGCCATTTGAGCTATTACTCATTGACTTTTTTTACCAAATATATGAGACTCGAACCCGCAACCTCTTAATTGAGTATGGAGAGACTATGCCATTTGAGCTATTAGATAATGAATTCTTACATAAAAAATATGGCGTGAATTAAATAGATGATATATTAAAATAAACGATGTCCTCTTATTTCATGGAAATTAAAGCATATTACTACTATCTCTTCCGTAGCTTCATTTGTGTTCATATTCATGGTGTAAATAAATTGCTTCTCATGCATCTTAATGGAAAAATTCAGCTAAAACGTTAGTTAAAGAAGCTAAAATAGAAAATAAAAACTAAAATCAAACAAATGCTTATATTTTCTATTCACAAGTCCTATTTATAATGACTTTAAAAAAGTTCATCCTTAAAGTTCTTTATTGAATAAAAAGGAAGAATGTTAGGGGCCAGCAATTTTGATGTTTTGTAACCATCAATTGGTCATCAATAGTGTTTTTAATGGTGTGAGATTACATCTAATGGTGAAAGATCACTCACTTTTATTTTGATGGTTAAGTGCTGGCCAGAAAATACAAAAATTGTTTGCTTCTTAGATTTTTCCTAATAAAAAATGTTATCTTATTTATTAATAAAACAAATTCTAATTTTATATTTATTATATTTTATATCAATAATTTAAATTTAAAATTTAAAAATTAAATTTTTTTTATTTTTTTATTTTTTATTTTTAATAACAAATTAATTTTTAAAAGATACG
>NC_029790.2:134109848-134110377 GCF_000816755.2 Arachis ipaensis | reverse complement strand
ACGTGAATTTAATAGTTAAAAATTATTAAATAATTTAATTAATTTAACAAAATTTTTATTTAACGATTTTTAGTTATTATTTTATATAAAATTTATTGCACTTAAATTTCTACAAATCTTACTACACAAGTCGGCAAAAGATTATTGCCTTTCAGGCCATTATTGCCTTAAATTATGCCACATGGAACTATCATGGATGATGGAACCTGGCATAATTAAATTTCTTTTCTTTTCTATTTTTATCTGGTAGTGTGACACAATCATTAATTCATTCATGACATTTTGTTTCTTTGTTTCTTTTTTTGTTTGGATATTGTATTTTAAAAATCTTGGTTATCTACTTTCTACAATTTAAAAAAATTTAGAGACAGTCTTTTTAACATAATACATCATGTATATTATCTCTTTCTGATAATTTTGATTTTTGACATATCACTACGTGGCTTGTACTCGTTTGTTTTTTGACATAATTAAACTTATAATTTAATTTATATAAAAATTAATTATCAATTCGATATCTAAAAAAATT
>NC_029790.2:134098130-134109774 GCF_000816755.2 Arachis ipaensis | reverse complement strand
AATTTATTAATAAAATAATTAAATATACATATTTAAAATTTTTTATATTAATATTTAATATAACTAAATACACATATTTTAAATATTTATACCGAATAAATGATGACAAAAAATAATAAAAATTACTGGCGCAAAGAGCTTCTCTTTATTTATTTATTTATTAAACTGTGGGGTCAACTAATTAAGACTTTAGAAGAAGAAGGCATGTGGCAGCATATGTAGGGATGCATGATAGACCCGCGACGCATCGTATCGAGAAAGTCATGGAGCATAGCTAGGGCGGTTACATGTAGTTTTGGTTGGCGCCTCGGTGTCCGCCACGTGTAGAATCCGTTGCTCCCGCTATTACCTTCTCTCATTTTCAAATGCCCAAACCAAATTGTCAAAATAAAAATAAAAATGCCATCATAATCATTATGATTTGATTTACCATTTCTAATTGCAATTTATGCACCATAATGACACCGTGGACATGAGTGTGTCAGAGAAGAAAGAAAGGAAAAAACGTTAAATAAGAGAGAGAAACAGTTTCAACTAATGTTGATGATGATGATTGTGTTTATGCTGTGAGAAAGAGAGAGATTCGCCATAATAATAGATTCTTCGCATTTTCAAACGCGTAAGAAGAGGAAATAATTCACAAAGACTTCTTTAGGGTTTTGATTTCGTTCTTTGCCTTTCAATCAATCTCTTCTGTCATGTGACGTTGAAGCAACCAACACCATTTTTGCGTTTTACGTACAGTTTTTGCTAAGAAGAAGAAGAAGAAGCGTTCATTCTTCATTCGCTTCTTTAATTTCTCTGTATTTGCATTTTGCCGTTTCGACTTCACCGGTTTCGCTGATTCAGAGATCGGCGATTCTTCATTCACATACGCCATTGTTGGTACATTTTGCTCCTTTTTATTTATTTATTTATTTATTATTTTTGAAATTTTCTTTGTTGTTTCTGCTTTTCGTATTCGAAATATTATGCTGCTATTATTTAGTTACTCTTCGAATCGTTTAATTTATTTATTTCAATTTCTTAAAGCCTGCAATTGATTGGTTCAGGGATATTTTACTCCGGCAATCATTTCTGTTTCTGCTGAATTCTGTTGTGTTTACTCGTTTGATTGCAGTTCTAGCTGCTGCATTTTTTAAAAATAAATAAACAAATATTTTTGGTTCAAGTGATGGTTTGGAAGAAAATAAGTGGTTCTGACTTCTGAAAGCTATGTTTAGTTTGAGCTTCGAATATGTTTTGATTAGTTCAATTGTTTAGGAAGTTTGATAATTTCTAGTGGTAGTTTGTAGCAGTGATTTACTAAACTGCTTCTTCTTCTAGTGTTTGCTGGCTTTCTAAAGCTACCTCTCAATTATGGCCACCCTCTGAAATTCTTCCTGAATAGAAATTAGTTGCAGATTCAATATTCGATTGGTTTATTTATCAAATTGACAATATTTATCAGTTTGCATCAGAAAAATAAACAATATTTATTTTGTATTTTATTTTATTTTTTCCTTCGCCCCTTCGCCCCAGCAGGGGGTACACAATCATGCATGCAACGGGATTGGTTGTTAGCTAAAAGAGTAGTCCTAGATTATACTCCACTTCTAGTACAAGTAACCACTTCTGGGCAAAATTGAATATTTTAAAGTAAGCTTCTCATTTGGTAACTTCAAAAGGGATATCTAGAAGTTTATGATACTTCCAAACTGTTATATATTTAATCTGAAAGAATCATAGAATCATAATTCTAGTGTTCTGTTCTTTCAAGTTCGATTCTTTCGCTCTAGGTACGTGGATTCTTTGGTTCTCTGTACTTTTGCCTATTGTTTGAAGGTGCAGACCTCTCACATCTTCCTCCATCTTAACTAAAGAAAGGAATAGGTCATTCCATGTTGCATTCCTGTATGTTATATTTGTACAAAGAAACCCATTTCTTACCTAGGCATTTTCTTTTTCTTTTAATTTGTGCTCTTTCAGGTTATGGGCAGAATTTGGATTTCTAATGTATTCCTTCTTAAGTAATGGGATGCACAGCTGCCAAACTTGCCAGCACAGTGAGCAGGGATGGAAGTTGCTGCTCTGTTGACTTCTGCCGGAATTAATATCGCCGTGTGTGTGACACTCTTTTCAATTTATTCAGTATTAAGAAAACAGCCCAGCAATTTTACTGTGTATTTTGGACGAAGAGTAGCCTCTAAGCGTTCCAAAAATGTTAATTTCTGTTTGGAAAGGTTTGTTCCCACGCCTAGCTGGATATTGAAAGCATGGGAAACAACCGAGGATGAGATACTCGGCATTGGTGGCTTGGATGCTGTGGTTTTTGTCAGGATACTTGTGTTTAGGTTTTCACTCCATCTAAAGTCCTTCCGCTTTTGTTACTTCATCTTTTACCTATTTGGTTTCAACACCATTTTATATGATGCAAATAAAAATAAATTCTTTTATCAACATATTTCAAAGCATAGGCTGAACAAACATTCTTTGTCCATCTTGTGATTTTACTAATGGTTAATGTTCTATTGTCTTCTTCAGTCTTCGAGTGTTTTCCATTGCTGCTGCTGTCTGCCTTTTTTTAGTGCTTCCAGTGAATTATCATGGTAAGGACAGGTTGCATAAGGATATACCTTTGGAGTCAATGGATGTATTTACTATTGCGAATGTCCAACAACATTCAGAGTGGTACGCACTATCTCTAATTTTTTTTAGTTAAGTGCAAATTATTTTAATTTTTATTATTTTGTTAGAATAGCCAATAGTGTGTATATGCCGAGAACAGTGATAGAAACATATGTGCCATGAAGTTTGTCGTCTAATACTCTAGAACATCAATTTGGTTTCTTAATGTTTCATATAGACATCAATTTATTTCCCCAATGTATATTTAGGTGTCGACTTGTGGCTTGCTATTTTAAAAAGGCAATTGGGTGTATTCTATGTTGCATGGTTTACAAGGACCAATATGAACATTTGTTCTAATACATGAAATGTGTGCCAAAAATATTTGTAATTGGAATTTCTTAATATCTTAGTATTCTGCTCTTTTTTCATAATTGTACTCTTAAGTTATTGATAAAGTAATGATTGATGATTTTATACAGGAGTACTCCTCCAAACTGGTTACTCAAATGTGATATTTATTCTTTTACTTGATTTCAGGCTTTGGGCTCATTGTCTCGCATTGTACGTCATAACGTTCTCAGCTTGTTCTCTTCTTTTCTTTGTAAGGATATGAACTTAAAATTCTCAGTTTGTTTTTGGTTTTACTTTTCAATTCTTAAATATGACTAATCAAGTGGTGGATGCATACAGGAGTATAAAAGCATCGCTAACTTGAGGACATTACATATTATTGGAGCCCCTCCAAGTCCAAGTCTTTTTACGATTCTTGTCCGATCAGTTCCCTGGTCTCCTGAAGAATCATACTGTGAGACAGTGAAAAAGTTCTTCTCATCTTACCATGCATCAACATATTTGTCACACCAAATAATCTACAAGTGTGGTACAGTTCAAAAAATGAAGGTGTGCTTCTCCCTTTCTTCTTTTTCGTTTTCTTTTCCTCTGTAACTTCTGCATGATATTTTTTTCTTTCTTTGTTTGTGTTTGTGTAAATTGTGTTATATCCTCATCACTTAGTGTAGTCATAAATTTGGATGTGTGTATATCCATTGCACTGTATAAGGCAATCATTTGGTTGAAGGTTGACTGAACCATTATGACGACTTACAATTGAAATGATTATCTGCATTTCTTTCATTTTCTGGCTTATTCTTTGAACTTGTTGGAACTTTCATATTCTTCTATCTCTTCTGAAGTAAAATCACAAATATTATGAATTCTCTTTATATGAAATGGAAATACCTTTTTCTTTCTAACAAATATGCACCACTTTTGCATTTTGCGGGTTCTTTTAGATGGAAAGAAATCGCACATCTCCTTGACTCTTCTCTCTTTTTTCCTTTTACTTTGGCATAAAATTGTGGTTTGTGCTAGTGCTAAATTTCATTTCCTGGATAATGGTCATAGTTATGGCTTTCATTGGTATGATATCTGAGGAATTTCTCAACATCTATGTAGTCAATCTTTATGTAATGGATATGGAAAATATACAATGTAGGCTGTTGTGTTGTGACTTTTAAGCGTTCTATTTCAGACAACCAACCTCCCTTCCCTGGGCTTGGGCTTTGACTGCAATTCCAGAAGTTCAAATCCATATTTATGCTGATCCTTTACAATATTTGGAGTTTTTTTTTTCAATAATATAAACATGTAGCGCTCTTCGGACAGGACAGCTACTTACACTGTTGTGTGTTTTAATCTTCTTCCCCAGGATGATGCCGAACATGTTTTTAGAGTACTTAAAGATGGTACAATGGAAAATACCTCCAAGCCAATTTTTACTCATTGTTGCTCTTGTGGAGGAAACACAAATTCTTTCCAGATGATAAATGTTGAGAGGAATAGTGCACTTGAGTCAACAACCAACACTAGCCCGGATTTGGATATGAGAAAAAAGGTAATGTTTTGGCTGAGATTTAAATAATTATTCAGCTCTTATTGTAATTTATTATATAGAAATTTAAAGAATTTAAGATTTTTTGTTCTTAACAAATTTATTTTCCCCACTAATTTGACATTTACTTTTTCGGTTTTGATACAGGAATGTGCAGCTGCTTTTGTGTTTTTCAAAAGTCGGTATGCTGCTCTTCTGGCTTCAAAGATTCTTCAATCATCAAATCCCATGCTATGGGTGACAGATGTAGCTCCTGAACCCCAAGATGTTTACTGGTCTAATATTTGCATACCATATAGGCAACTTTGGATCCGGAAGATAGCTACACTTATAGCTTCTATTGCCTTCATGCTAGTGTTCCTTCTCCCTGTCACATTTGTACAGGGCTTGACTCAACTAGACAAGCTTCAAAAAATGTTCCCTTTTCTGACAGAGATACTGAAAAGGTACGATGTTTCTGCATATCTATCATAGACAAGTGTTGTAGACTACTATCCGCATTGCATGGATATTCTTCTAATGATCAACAAAGCACGTGATCCTACATAGCACATTATTAGATGAATATGAAACTTCATTTTAATAATTAACAAAACAAGCTTTGACGCAAAATTACCATAAGGAAAAGAAAAAGGTACTGATAAAGTTTATGTTTAGGAACAATTGATCGCTCAACAGGATAACTATGTTGAAACAGTGGCCCATGAGTCAACACTTGTTAACCAAACCAAAGAGATGAATCACATGTGTAGTTAATCATCAATAAATTTTTTTCAAATAATTTCTTTTTGTTTAATTTTCTGAATTTTTATCTCTGACGTTCTGGTAAGGCAGTAAGCTAAGTTTTGCCATTTTTGCTGCGTGACTGAGAGATGACATTCACTGTTATTCCTTTTACTATGCATATTTTGAGTTTATAATTTCTGACATAAGCAATGCTAAAATTTGTATTTATGTATGCCAAACTTCTTCTTGTAGCATTAACTTGAAATAATATAATCATAACCAAGATGTGGAGTATGGAATGTTGGTATTTTAAATTATACAATGCAAAAGATTTAACTCGAAATTGACTGTTCCCCCCTTCTTTTGTTTCAGCAAAATGGTGAATCAGGTGGTGACTGGTTACCTACCAAGTTTGATCTTGGTTTTATTTTTGTTTGCTGTTCCACCTATGATGATGCTCTTTTCATCACTGGAAGGTTGTATTTCCCGAAGTGGAAGGAAGAAGAGTGCATGCTGGAAAGTCTTGTACTTTTTAATCTGGAATGTATTTTTTGTTAATGTCTTTACCGGATCTGTCATCAGTCAACTCTCAGTCTTCTCTAGTGTAGCAGACCTGCCTGTCCAACTTGCGAAGGCAGTGCCATCACAGGTGATATATTTTTATTCGAATTGTGATCCTCTGAAGTGGGGATCTCACATTAGAGATAAGTAAGAGAATTTTACCATTGGATCAATAAAATTAACTGATATATAACTATGGAATAGTGTCTATTTTAAGCTACGTTACACATTCCTCGTTTCAATTTATTGTTTTGGTTACCGTATAAACTAATACATGTTCTTGTTGACATGATTTTATGCACTTGACTGCAACATATATTTGAGCAGAACCGGATAATACACAGTTATTTACTTGATTCCCTTTTCTGGAGATTTTTAGTGGAGATAAATCGGTAAGTCTTGATTATTGATTCACTTGATTGTGATTTTTATGTTATGCAGGCCACCTTCTTCACAACATATATTTTTACATCTGGCTGGGCAAGTTTGGGATGTGAAATTATGCAAATTTATCCACTCCTATGCAATTTTATTCAGAGATTACTCAAGCTTAATGATGATTCACAGAATGGAACCCAAAATTTCCCTTACCACACAGAAGTTCCAAGGATCTTACTATTTGGATTCCTTGGGTTCACCAATGCTATTCTGGCTCCCATAATGTTGCCTTTCTTAATAATCTACTTTTTCCTTGCTTACCTTGTTTACCGAAACCAGGTTTGTACTTCTGCCTTGTGTTTGTTTACCGCACTAAACTTCCCTAATTTGCATGTTGGAATTTTTTTCTCGTTTCTTTTGTTTTATTTCATTTAATGCATTAACATAATTTACCATACTTTTTTATTATTTATAATGTTGAAAATATCTTTTTTTTAAATATATAAATTGTAACTTCTAAAACAAATGTTTTTTTAATTTTTTAGTGCTTTTAGTTTTACTTTTAAAATTTTGCTAAATGTAATAAAAAAAAATTCGAATAATTTAATGACATCCAAACAAGTTCTAAAAGATTAAAAAAAAAATTTTTTTTGTAACAACTTAATGGTTCTCAAACAAGTTTTTACTTTTTAGTCATAAATAAGTACTAGGGTTTGGGTAGTAATTTTTCCACAATTGTATATGATATGAGATGGAAGCTATTAATTATCGAGCAATAAGTTGAGGAAGGGACTGCAGATTGCTACATAGGTCATGCGTACCTTATTCATCACAAAGGAGTTTTTTATGATAGAAAGGAAAATGATTACTGGAACTTACATAAATTCTTATTGCTTGCATGGGACCTTTAAGTACAAGTTTCATGAATTAGAAATAAAACCGTATATAGATTGATTCATAAAGGGTTGAGGGTCCTATTAGAGTATGATTGTTATACCAGGAATACTAAATAGTCAGAAAATTACAACCAGAATTTCGATATGAAATCATGGGACTCACTTCATCTAAGAATACAACTCAGTTCTGATTGTCTAGTATGTTTACAGCTTCATATAATCCAACAAGTCTCTTAGGTTCTCTAACGGAAAGAGTTTAATTGGGGTGGCGTAGATGGTCCAAAAAAAAGAAAAAAGAACAACCAAATAACAAATATAGAGATGTATGCCTGCATCTATGCATATTATGTAGTTGAGTTCCTCTGTTTCTGGAATAATTTGCTAGCTAGCTGAGGTGATAATTTGTTTTTTATCTTTGAATTTCAGTTTCTGAATGTGTACGTCGCAAAATACGATAGCGGGGGACAGTACTGGCCAATTGTTCACAACACAACAGTGTTCTCATTGATCTTTGCTCAAATTATTGCACTTGGGGTGTTTGGAGTGAAGCATTCACCAGTGGCATCTGGATTCACCTTTCCCCTTGTAGTTGGCACTTTCCTATTTCACCAGTATTGCAGACAACGATTCCTCCCATCATTTAAGAGCAACTCAGCACAGGTAAAACCTCTCTGCCATTTGCCATTGTCTCTCATTCGCTCTTTTTTTCAGATTAACTTAGTTTGTTTTAGACTGCCATTGACATGGATCGGAGAGATGAAGAGAGTGGAAAGCTGAGAGAGATTCATCAGCACTTGCATTCAGCCTACTGCCAATACGGTTTGCTGCATGACCCGGACCTACCCCGATGCTTCAGTCATTGCGACCCTGACGAAGAGGATGCTCAGTTTTCTCCACAACGTAGTCTGAAAGGTTTCCTTTTGTCTAATATGCTTTTGATTTCATATATTAATTTTGATTCACCATAAGTATAATAAATCACTTGATAGTTGAGACTACTACCATCACGTATAACTTACATACCATAAATAGAGTAGAAACTAATCAAATCCTATAGTTTTTCAGTTTTCTCTCTAGATAAAAGGATATTTGTGTAGCTATATTAACTTCGCTGCTTGCTTTTCAGGGAAGGAGATTCTTAAAAAAGAGAAATCAGGGTCTTTCCATCGCACTTCGAGTACCAAAGCAGTAGTGCTTGGTGGGATGTAAATGAGTTCTTCGCCTTGTACATTTGTATAAGAAACATTCCCGTGTTTTATTCTTTTTGAGTTGTAAATATTTTTTGTTTAGATATTAACTTCCTCTAAATCCGAATATGTAAAGAAAAAAAAAGGTAGTAGTCAATTCCAGGCAGCTTAAAAAGATAAAAACATGAGGAGTTAATGTAATGGCTTACAAATGTCAATACCTTCAATGCGAGAAGGGGATAAAAACTAGCGTTCGTTATGTCTATACATTTATATTTATAATAATAATATTAATATTAATAATAATAATGATACTATAGCATAGCAAATTCTAGTAAATGGTCCAAATTTTTTTTTTTGGACGTGGGTCCAAGTAAGTTATACGTTGGAAATTTTCTATGGGAATATTCATTCTCTTTAAAGAATGCACAAGTTTTGAATATAAATGCTAGTCCATAACGACTTTGAAAAAGGGTACATGAATGAATTTCGCATATATATAAAACTTTTCCAAAGAATAATGCTACTAGGGCTTGGAAAAAAAGTTAATTAGTTATCTTCCTTCAACTTATACAGAGAAGAGATAAAAATTCAACTCCACCTAGAGAAAGAAGGCGAATTCATAGATGAAATCTTGAATTATATTTTTTATCATTCATACAGGCCAACAAAACATGATATCTCTTGATAGTTAAATGGCATGCTAACAATGAATATCAGAAATGTGCTCCTTTAGGTATGAGGCATCCACTTGAATAGGCAGCATAAATAACCAGCCCACAAGAGCAAGACAATTGAAACTTGAAAGGGATTGGTGGCTGCTGGAGATCAACTCATGGCTGCTGGAGATCAACTCATACATGATAGCAGATACAGTTAAATCGATTGCCGGATCAAATGAGCTTGATGGCTGATATTTACGGAAAATAAAAGTACAAAACCAGCATTAGTCATTAAAAAGATCCGGCAAAAAAAATCATGAAGACTCCAAATTGGAGGTGTTGTTCTCTTCTGACTTGTTTGTTGCATTTTCCATAGATTTTCTCCAAGACCACAAAACCTGCATCAAGCCACCATTTCCAACATGCAAGAGAAATACATGTGGTTGTATCGCGAACCTAGTCGATATAAACTTGACAAACACAAAAAAGCTGTATAGACCCAGAAGATGCCATTTCAAATCCTTTTCCTGACAGACACAAACAGTAGGGGATTGTAATTAACAAATGTACTAAAGAAATGGGGATGAAACATTGGAACTGCAAGGGCATAACTAACAAAATTCAAAGTATACCTCGGATTTATGAAACAGTTCTTGTGAGATCTCCTTCAAGAAATCGGCCATTAGGCAGCCAACAAAGAGGCCAACTGGCATTATTAGTTCCCGATTTATGGAAAATGTATATACAACATCCGATAAAAAGCCAAAAACAAAAAATAGAACAAGAGACCACTTCGCTGCCTCTTGCACAAGAAAAACTACTCTTTCTAGAACTATCTGCTCAGCTTTTCTCCAGGGAAATTCTTGAACTGATGTTGGTATTGCTGCTCTGAGTTTCTCGCCGAGGACTCCGAGCTGCATATTAACCCCGTTAGGCTCATTATGGTCTGCCGTTGACACTTTAATTTTAACTGAACGAGTTTGAGTACAAAATATTCTGTGGGGAAGATGTATTTCTGAGCATCGATGGGCTTGGCAGGGTTGGCACTGAAACAGATTAACCTGCACAATGAATGAAAGATACTCCTATTAAGAAATGAGCACTTCCAACAAATGCTGAGGCACAACATAATCCATAAATTGTTGGAACTACAACTTAAGTTGATTTGATTCCCTTGCACATAAATAATATAAATATATTAGGCTGCATTTGGAACGAGGGGCAAGACACTGAGCCAAGGACACTACTGTCCTTTCTTTTGAGATGCACACTAGGACAATGATTTTCAATCCCACCATGTCTCTCATGATCTCATTCTCATTCTCACTCTCGGTGCAACCAAACATATTTGTTTCCTACAGTGTTCATGTATTTTTGTGTCTATGGACATTAATCAAATGCAACATAAAAGCAAAACGCCAATAGTGTACGCTTAAGCGGAATCCTGCACCGATATTACATGGATAACAGCCAACATCTTGAAGAGTTACACGATGATTCAAATAAGATGTAGCCTTTAGTTGATGGATTATGGAAATAAGGTCACGGATTCAAGAAACCAGAGCAGCACATCACTTCCTTCATATACTCTTCTATTTCTATTCTATTTCAAACCCAAGGGAAGTCTTAGTGCAACACAAGGTTGCCGCCTTGCGACCAAAGAGGTGACAGGTTTTAAGTTCTAGAAGCAGGGACTCTACTCGATCGTGTAAGGCTGCAGATATGTACACTCCCCAGACTCCACCAGATAGGATCCTTGTGCCCCGAACCACCCTTTATTATTTCTTTGAAACCTATTCCTAGGGGGAAATATCTCTACCTCACTAAGATCAATGTCTATCTTCAATTCCTGTTGTTAAAATATTGGCCAGCCACTAGAATTAACAGCAGAAATTCATATCTACAGAAACAAGCCCTAACTCAAAGGATAACTTCAAACCTAAGAATGAGTGTTGCTATGTTTGCCTGATTAACAAATTATTGCATAGTTCAAACCTAAATCTTTCAAAGAATAATATGGGAAGCAAAAGATAACTTGTTCATTTAACTGATGAAATTTATATAAAAAATTAACAGAAAGTCTAGTCAGTATTTGAATAACTTGCTTCAGCACAAACAAAATAAGCTGAAATGTTCTTCCAGAAATGTAGTTTACAACTTAATTTCATGAATTGAGAAAAAAAATTTGCAAGACACGTACCCGTAACTTGGGAGGGGAAGGAATTGCAAGAGAAGGAATAAGCACCATCCTTCAATTGTTCGGAATTGCAATTCACTGCATCAGTATCTCGTTGTTTTCGGTAGGGTTTATCTCCTGCAGATTCTTTTTTTTTTTTTGGTATGAATCTTGCTTATCAATAATGGGCCTATTGGGCTAAACATAAACATAGGTAAGGTTATTATTTTGTTGGCTGTTACTGGGTGATATAAACACAAAGTTTCTTAGTTTCAACGGGTGATATTCCTGATGATTTTTCATTTTTTATGGTATATATAAATTGGGGGAGATAAAACTTAATTCATAGAAAGATTAATATATATTTATAAAAATAATTAAAATAATTTTTATATTTATTAATAAAAATAATTAAAATCAGTAAAATTAAAAGAGAAATTATTATTTATTTTTAATTAATTATCGAAAAAAAAACATGCAACTAATTAATTATTGAAAATTCCGAGCCGGCAGCTAATATAAATAACCCGGTTTGTTTATGATTAACTTCGGACATG
>NC_029790.2:134094525-134098105 GCF_000816755.2 Arachis ipaensis | reverse complement strand
ATTAAAAATATTAATAATAACTAATTAATGATTACAAATCACAAAATTTACTGATCCTATCGCTCTTGCTAGAAAATTTGTCTGCAGTCATTTGAATTCATTTAAGAAAATGAAGTTGCCCAATGAAACACGTTTGTCAGGTCTAAGAGGAGGACTCAAGTTTTGAAAAATTTACATGCTGGTCAATGTCGTAATCATGCATAAATCAATATCAATATAATAATAAATAATAATTAAAGATAGTGACTTTGATCTAATTTAAGAAGGATCATTTTAAAGCTAGCTAAAGTTTTCAGCATGCCATGTTTAGTTGAACTTGTTTCTTGAGAAATGTTTGGTAGACATATTGTATACCTTTTTTTTTTAAATCTATTATATCTATTATATATCTCTAATTTTAAAGTTAAAATATGTCACATATTACTTTTTTATTATAATTAAAATCAAACTTTTCCTTCTAAAATTAAGGAATTTTCTTCTCTTCCCTACTAATTTTACAACCAAAATGTACCACATGTCACTCTCTCATTATAATTGAAATTAAATCATTCTTTCCAAAATTAAAGAATTATTCCTTCCTCTTTACTAATTTTCAAGGTTCTGAAAGCCGAACCGGTCATCGAACCGCTTTAGTTACTGGTTCGCTGGTTCATAGATTCAACCGATTCGACCGTAGTTAAACCGAAAAAACCGTTTTATAATAAAATAATAAATAAACACATTAAAACATAATTATAGTCTAATATAAACCTTAAAATATCATCAAATTAAAGTACTACATAAACCAGAATATTATGATCTCATTCAAGTACAAACTCAAAAGTCAAATAACAAAAAAAAAACAACCGAACATAAAATGCCAAAATCCAAATTTATCATCAATCATCAAAATCCGCCATAAATCACAATGTTATTGATACTAATGCTGCATGTCATTAATTCTGGTTGGAGTCATAAATTAAGGAATGGAATAATATATATCCTCCTGCTTTCAATTTGCTTATTGATTCCGTAATACAGTATATATCTGTTCACCAGTAACAATTTATCGGTATCAATTTATCATCAATCAGTAGGAGGATTGGCGTTGGGGGAATGGAAGGACCTTCGAGCACGACGAAACAGGAGGATTGGAGGACGACCACGATGAACCAAGCGGCAACAGTGCGACCAACGGCGGCGCGATGGAGGCTAGGGTTGTGTTTTGGGGAGAAACAATGAGAGTATGTATAAGACTGAGGAATCAGGAATGGGGCTCGAGAGGGGGGCAAGGGCTTCACGTCACTTAGGACGACACAGCGCGACGGCAAGGAGTGGTGGCGGTGGCTGCGATTTCCACTGCTGACTTCGCGATGTAAAGGGTTGCGCGAATCTCCAAGCTGGCTCCACAAACTTGCAACGGTGAGTGATTTCGACGGAGGTGTTGCGACGACGGCGGTGGCTGGACGGAGGTTGTGCTGGAAACTCGAGATGGAGACTGCATGCGTGGCCACTGAGGGAGGAGCAGGAGCATAGAGGAGCTCTGGACAGTGGCTGAGTGTGAGAGAGACAGAGGCACGTTTTCGTTAGTGCTGGAGTTAGGGTTCGGGGTTCCTCTACACAGCCAAACGACGGTGTTTTTGCAAAATAAAAAAACCGGCCGAGTCACGGTTCGGTTAGACCGGTCAGTTTCTGGCCGGTTCAACGGTTCAATAGCGATTTTAGAATATGCGGTTTTGACATCTGACCGATTCGTTTTTAGCGTCAGTTTACGGTTCATTCGGTTCGACCGGCCATTCGAACTGGTTTTCAGAACCTTGCTAATTTTACAATCAAAATGTGCCACATATTACTCCCTCATTACAATTGAAATCAAATTTTTTTCTCCAAAATTAAAGAGTTCTCCCCTTTTCCCACTTTCTTTCTCTATTTCTCTCATTCCTTCAACCACTCTATCTATTTTATATATCATTATCAATATCAATAATTAATTACTAATTTGACAATCAAAATGTGCAACATGATTTTTTTAATTGCATTAAAATTAAAATTAAAATATTAATCAGTATAATTTTTTTATACTAATATTTAATTATATTTTTATATACATAGAGAGAAAAAAAATATTATTTTTAAATAGAAAATATAAAAATTAATTATTTCTATTTGTGCAACAAACTTAACAGTTAACACCTAATTAAATGTAAAAAAATACACGTTAAATTATTTTAAATGTTAGATAACGAATGTTAAAATTAATTATTAATAAAAAATTATACTTTTTCATATAAAAATAATAATTAAAAATTTTATTATTTAATTTTTTATCTGCAGATATTTTGGTCTTCTTAGCCAGAGACTTTTGTCAACTTACGACTTTTTTGTAAAAGTAGTTTGATTTTATAAATTTTTTGTGTCATACATAATCTATACTGTCAGAACAAAGTAGACCGTAGTTTTAAAAAATTTATATTTCCATAATATTATTACAAGTAAAAATACTAGTAATTATCTAAACACACAAACAAATACATACATAATACATATATAACAAAATAATAAATAAATACTTAAAATTAAGTGAGTTGAATATACGTAAACTAACATGTATTCAATTATCACAATCAAATTAAAAATCTTATTTGAAAAAATAAATACCGTCTTAATATTAAAAAAGAGAATTATTTTAGAATCGAATATAATTTTGTGTTTTCAAACTGATATTTTAAGAAGAAAAAAGTATTAAACACAATATTATTTCAGATTTCATTTATTATTGAGTAGTGATATGAACTCTACTTTCAATAAAGAATGAAATATAAATCAACACAATATTTAATATAGAATCTACCATATCTCTTAATCTTATGCTAAAACCGAAAGAAGTATTATGACACACATAAACATGATAAGAGAACATGTCGTTTGGCTATATTTTGGAGCTATAGACCAGAGTTTAGGGACTCAATCACGGAATATTATTTTGTTGTGTTTCTCAATAAATTATCATTTTAATTTGTAATTTTGTTGCCCTAACTCTTGAGTTTTGTTTTGAAGTCTTTGGTTTTATGTATTCTGATTGTTCCCTCCTGTTTCTTCTGCCTTCCGGATATTCCCTTTAACTTTACAGTGCGAAATTATTCCACAAGTTACATGAATTTTAATACTTAATTAATAATTAATTATTTTTCTTCTTAGGCGTGTCTGTTTATATATGTCAATGTAATTAATATTTAATATCATTCGTGACGTGTTTAACTAGCTGATTGACATTACTGAAATTATGTTGTTAATTTTTTAGGATAAATCTTATGTTGTTTATGTTTTACAATGTTTCAGTTTGATTCTAGCTAGCTAAAAGCTTTAATTTTGATGCCCTATTATCGTCCTAATTAAGTATGCACTTCTATTTGTAAAACCTTCAAACAGAATCATCAAGTATTTCACTTGTATGACAACAACAAACAACAACAAAATTTTATCTTATTGTGTGAGATCAGTTATATAAATTATACGATAACAAATCATTTGATGTATTGTATTTTAAAATAAAACTATTTTTTATTTTATATTTATCTTTCATCTCATTTATCTTTTTATT
>NC_029790.2:134091056-134094238 GCF_000816755.2 Arachis ipaensis | reverse complement strand
AACGTAACATTCTCATTTCTGCGACACTTAATCTATATATTTAGACAAAGTATAATTTAATAATGTAAATATTAAATAATACTCTACTATTTATGTTCACCATCTTTTATCGTACTGTCATTAGACCATATATATTGGACGATAAAAGGTGGTGAACATATATATATGTTTATCCAATATGTTTACCACCTTTTACTTATATTTTGTCTAAATATATAGTCTAATGACAAAATTTATCTCTAAATTTTAAAGATATTTTTTTATCACATATAAAATAGACATATCCTATCACTTTAATAAGCTCACTTGAATTTCATGTTTTACATATTCTTTAATTTTTTCATTCTAGCATGTGACAAATATGATATTAGATAACAAAATAAAATCCATTTATGTTAACCGTACATAAAATTTGAAATCAGTTTTGTAATTTTGTTTTTTTTTTTAATTTTAATAATGTGTTTAATGTGAGTTAAATTTTAAAGTAGTTTTTAAATTTAGTGTCGTACACTAAAATTATTTTTGAAATTTTAATTACACTAATTACATTATTGAGATTGACAAAAATACACCACTTAATTAGTTTCTTAATCATTTTTTATAAGCGATGTGGCTTGATACCTTGATGACGCGAGAGGTGATCAGTGACATGTAGCATACTGGCGTAGACAGATGTGCCACATGTCATAATATTAATCCCTAACTTTATATTAAGAGACTTATTTTAATATTTGAAATTGAATATCATGCACCAAATTAATTCCTTCACTAATTTTTTCTCCCTTTGTTTTATGAATTCAAAATTCTCAATATGCACTAATTTTAATTTTTTTTCACATAATTTTTTATTAAATACAAATATTTTTAAGATTTTAGTTTTAATTAGACGAAATTTTTACTTCCGTGCAATAAGAAAAAAAAAACTACACACTCCTTATAAGATCATTAGTTCAGATGACTAAGTTAACATCTCTCTTTATAAATATCTTAACAAATATATATAAACTGTTACTAATTTATGCATTGGAGTCTCTTACAAAAAGTGATGGATCCAAAAAAAATTTTACAATGGGAGAAAAATATAATAAAATTTAAGTATAGATATATTTTTTTTGACTCCCACAATACCCAACAAATTAAGGACTAATCAATCATGAATTTGAATTCGATTTAAAAGTATGTAATTGGCCAATGAGTTGTTATACATACAAGATGAAATTCGAACTCTCAACACTTACTTAAGCGAATGACTAAGCTGTTTATTCGACCAATCCAAATTGGTTTAGATATATTTAAAATTTTAAATTAGAACTATTTATACATGTTGATAAAAACTAAAAATATACACACAATCATTTATTATTGTATTTAAAATAATAAAAAAATAATTTTACACACAGTATATGCGGAATGTGAATGATTATAAAAAAAGAAATATATCACAGTGCCGGATGGACACACATAGTCAAATATGTATAATAGGAACATAAAACAGAGAAAAAAAATTAAAAGTAATTAATAGCAAGAAAAATTATAATTTATTATTATTATTATTAGTGTTAAAATAATTAACTTTACATATAAGAAATCACTAAATTAAACTCCCTATATAATAAGAAGTGAATAATAAGTGAGATCAGCCATGGGCCAATGTTTGAAACATTGATTTAACAAATAATTAACCTATTCAATTGTCAAATTATGTCAAGCTAAGTGTCAACTGATGTTAACAAATCATGACCATATAGTCAACAAATATTCATCTAAATTATTACAACTGTTTTCAACCAAATAATGTATAGGCAGTCAGCTAATGATCTATATAATAAGATTATGATGACTTCTCTAATCTTTTTATAATTTAATCAAACTTGCTACTGAAAATAGGAGATCTTGAATACTTGGATATGTATGTAATCATGTAAATATAAATAATCGATTCATTTATACTTTTCGTAGTTTTTTTCACACCTAATAACCTATAAGCAACAAAGTCAAAAGTTTTTTTTTTAAATATATATAAATAAAAAAGCGAGAGGTTTATATTTTCTATAGCCAATGATAGGTAAAAGTCAAAACAAATAGAAATTATTACTAATTTTTATTTAGGAAAACACTTAGGCAATGACAATAAATATATTGTATGTGTTGTATATAAAAACATAAAATTTGTATCTATCAATTTAATTTTTAAGTTAAGATTTTAGGACGAAAACATAAAATTATTGAAAAATTCTCCACATACAAGCGTTTTTTTATACAAGTCTTTATAAGTGTACCTTCTTCTTCTTCTTGCGTACGTTCTTTTTCCTCTTCCTCTTTCTCTTCTTTTTCCTGTAACTGTTTGGGTGTATTTCTGTAATTATTTGGGTGTATTTCTGTAATCGTTTGAGTGTATTTCTGATGTTCCATTATCTTCAAATTTGGCAAGAAACTCGTTTTCATGGAGGAAGAAGAAGAAGAGTCGTTTATAATGCATGGTGAGTAGCGCGCTTTGGAAACAGGAAGTAGTTGAATAACGTGCGTTTATTTACTCTTGAATGTGAGAGTGTAATGCGTGTTTTTTGTTGGGCTTGTACCAACTTGTAAGACTTGTAAGCCAAATATAAAAAAATCATCTAAAATCTAACAAAAAAAACATATAAAATCATTAAAAAAGATATTTAAAACCTAATAACAAAATAAAAGATTTAAAATCATAGAAAAAAAAATTCCAAAACCTCTCTTTTAAATCAAACATATCAAATCATATTCTCTAACACGTGGGTGCCTTAAGTTATCAATGCCACTTCCTTGAATGCATTTGAGTTTTGATCTGTCCATAATTACAATAATGTTGTTTCTAATTATTATACACTTTTTTGGACAAAAGTAAAAACTTATATACGCGATTGTTTTCATGTAAAATTACTAATTAAAAATTATTAAATGAGTTGATATGTTTGACTAAATTATTATCTAATAATTTTTAACTATCAAACTACTCTTTAACATATATTCCTAGAAAAGATATTTAAAACTTTTAAAATTTAGGTGTAAAAAACATCTAAAATAATACTTTTATTTTTAATAGTTTGCTTTCATTTAGTTTTAATAATACATTTCCAAAAAAATATTTAAAATCTCTAAAACATAAATATCCGAAAATCCAAATATCAAAAAAATAAAAAACATCAGAAATG
>NC_029790.2:134087521-134090213 GCF_000816755.2 Arachis ipaensis | reverse complement strand
AAATTTAGTTACCGTCTTCATCTAATTACAGTTCTCGCCAAATAAATTTTCTAAATTCAACGCATATAAGAGTGAATAACACATTGTTGGATTCCGATCCCACGATCTAGTGTTTAAAATTCAAGTTTTCAAGAAATAATGAGAGGGGACCTGGGTCCATTCATTTCTAAATAATTCAAACAAATAAAATAGCTTTAAATATATTGGATGCCACTGAGATTATTCAATCAAACTTGTTGAGACGTATCCAACTCTATATTTGACCCAAATTGAAACCGCATCAAATAGAATAACCCTTGAATATAATTTCTAATTTAGGAACATTTTACTTTTGAATCAATGAAAAAATAAATACTTCAACTATTATTTTAAAAAAATATAATTTTTAAGTTAAAAAATTTATTAAATAATAATAAATTAAATTTTTAGGGATTTTTTTATAACTTTATGAAAATTTTAAATCTTCACAACGAACTCTAGTTCAAATAGTATAGTCTTTCTATACTCACTAGGTAGCGTTTAGTAGAAAGACAGAGACGGAAAGACTGAGACTGAGAGACAGAGATTGAAATAAATTTAAGTATTCTGTTTGGTACAAAGTGGGAGACATAAATTGAAACAAGAATGAAATTCTAATTTAATTTGTACAAAGAATAAAATTGGAATTAATTAATTGAAATGAAAGTATTTTAGGTATAAAATGTTATTAAAATTTCAGTCTCCATCTCTAAAAATTTTAGTCCCATGTGTCCTTACTTTTTGGAGGTACTGAAATACTAAAATTTTGATGACAGAGACACAAATTTTAGTACCAGTCTCTGAATCAACAAACATGATATTGAGTCTCAGTCTTCCAATTTCTGTTTCAATACATCAAAATAAACGCTACCTTAAAGATTGTGGGTTCGGGTCTCCCTATCTTTAATAAAAAAATAAAAATATTAAAGTAACAAATTTTATGTTTAATTTTAAATTATTATTTATAATATATGATTCCACAAATTTTTTTATAAGACTCAAAATAAAATGAAATTAGAACTACTATTAGAAATGCTATGATAACCTTATATTATGGTCCATTTTATTTAATTTATAATGTCTTTCTTCAATGAAATTACCTATGTTTGTAAAAAGAGCGGGAAAAAGAAAAGTTGTGTCTTTGTATGTTTTGTGATAATATTGATCCTTCTATCAATTATAGATAATGACATGTCATAAAATAAGTTATGTCACGTATCCTAGTTTTTTTTTTATTTATATTTTTTTTTTTACTAAAGATATGAGACTCGAACTCACAACCTCTTAATTGAATATAGAGAGATTATGCCATTTGAGCTATTACT
Source organism: Arachis ipaensis (assembly GCF_000816755.2). Classification (NCBI taxonomy): domain Eukaryota; kingdom Viridiplantae; phylum Streptophyta; class Magnoliopsida; order Fabales; family Fabaceae; genus Arachis; species Arachis ipaensis. The sequence continues at coordinate 134,088,870 of NC_029790.2, read as the reverse complement.
CATTGGCAAAACTATAGAATATGATCAATCTTTCATAAACTAATTAAAAATATTTTGTCTTCTAAAAACGAAATTGAAAGCATAATCTTTTAACAAGTATTTGAGTTGAGGACAATTGGTCCTAGTGAATAATTGCTGGCACCGGATAAAGTTTGAATTTGAGTGTATGGGACCTCTCTAGTCTCTACATAACTTCAAAGCTAAATGCTTGATTGTTAAGTCAAAAGTCATTGGTCTATGCCGTTAATTAATTAGCTTTATATATGGTAACTGTGGACATGTAAATTTGAACAGTTTTGTGGTAAAAAAAATCCATTATTAGATTACTTTATATTCTTACTACTTATATTTGTCTATAGAGAGCCACTCACGTAAAAACGGTAAAAATATCTTTTTTATAAATTTATTTTTTAATAATTAAAATTTAACACATATAATTGATTAAATCGTATTATTTTATCAAAATTAGATTAGATAAATTGATCTGATCGAAAAATGGTGAATCAAATCTTAAACTGGTCTAAATTAATATTATTTTATAAAAAATAAATAACTACAATACACTTATTATAAAAAAAACTAAAATATTTTTATTATATATATTAATTTTAAAAATCTTAAATTTTAGTCCTTTATTTTTTATTGTAGGATTAGGATTTAAAATTTTTAAAATTAATATATATATAATAAGAGTATTTTAATCATTCTCTATAATAAGGGTATTATAGTCATTTTCATAAAAAAAATTAATTTTGATAAAAATAACATAATTTAATCGATTATATATGTTAAATTTTAATTACTGAAAAATATCTTTAAAAAAAGATGTTTTAAGCATCTTTATTTAAACGTGACTCTTGTTCTATATCCCCTTATTTGTATGTGCATGAAGTTAAAAGTAGAAAACTAGTGAATTTTATTTATTTGGAATAAAAAATGTTATTTTTTGTATTATAATTCATATATGAACGTATATAATAGAAAGAAAACAAATTGGCAAGTGTTAGAACATGGGAGAAAAAAAAAATCTAGTACTTCTAAAAATAACATTTCTGATCTTAATTAAGTTAAGGAGAGATAACAAAGTCTTCTTTAACTATTTAAATTTGACCAACTTATTATTAGTTAATTAATGTGGTAAAGATTTTGATCCTTTTAATCTGTTCTAGGTTCGAGATATAGGAATAAATCATAGAAGAAGAAAAAAATTGAAAAATATCTGTCCCATATATAATACTTCCGCTAGATAAATCAGATTAGTTAAATTTAAAATATAGGTAATACATATTTCTCTATTAACCAAATATGTCAAAAGATTATATTAGTCAAGAAGATAAAAAAGCGATTCA
>NC_029790.2:134086460-134087408 GCF_000816755.2 Arachis ipaensis | reverse complement strand
AATTATGAGTGAAATTTAAATTTAAAAATTTTAGGTGATAATAAAAAAATTATGTCATTTAAATTATAATTTGTTGGTTAGACACTTCGTGAGAACTTTGGATCAATGGAATTACTAAATACACTGTTTGACAACTTATTTTGAAGGGTTTAAACTTTTCAACAATGTAACTAACACATTTAGGGTCTATGTGCCTATCTATCTAGAGAGAGAAATTTATTGCATTGGGTAAATAATAATAAGTTGGCTTAAATTATACAACAAAAATACCATGTGTAGAAGTCAAATCGGTAATTATATACTTTTTGTATAAATATATATTATTTTATTTATTTTTAGAATAAAGTACTAAATTAGTCTTTTATATTTAGGCGTAATCTTATTTTAGTTCTTAAGGTTTAAAGTGTTCTATTTGAATCCAAAAAAATTTTTATTTAACTTTAATATAGTTCCACCGTAAAGTTAAAGTTAAATAATTAATGAAATGTCCTATAACAACAGTACAAGAACAATATTGATAATTTAGAAAATAAGTACAATTCCAGACGCATAAAATTAATCGTGGATGCATCAATATATTTATTTATCATTCTCTTAGTTCTATAGAAAATATTTCATTTAAATTGCAAGAAAAATGATAAATAAATATATTCATGCATTAATAATTAATTTTGTGCCTTTGGAGCTGTACTTATTCTCCAGATTATCGATCTTGTTCTTGTATTGCTATCATGTAGAACATTTCGTTAATTATTTAACTTTGACCACACGATAAGACTACATTAAAATTAAATAAAATTTTTTTAGATTCAAATAAGACACTTTAAATTTTAAAGACTAAAACAGGATTATACCAAAATGTAAAGATCAATTCAATACTTTATCCTTATTTTTAATATATTTTTATTTTAATACATATTTTATATTAATTTTCTATATACACCATAA
>NC_029790.2:134085621-134086342 GCF_000816755.2 Arachis ipaensis | reverse complement strand
CATAATTATTGATTTCACAAACTTATATCCAATAAGCATTAGATTGCGTGTGTGGGTATATATAATATAGGAAAATATAATATAAAGTTACTGCTGCTTCATATTTATATACCAATTGTGCGTTTTTTAATTTCAATATGGAGGCAAAGGTTGGGTTGGATATGGTTATAGAGAAGAGAGGTGTTTGACCTGTGTGTGGTATGAGAACATCACAAATCGGACCATGCGAGTTTTTCATAACTTGTCGGACGGTCCGAGTTGTAGATAAAAATATGGATTCATACAAAAATTTATATATATATACAAAACGCACCATCCGATTTGCATGCTATGAAATTCAAATTTTAGCCCCTTCCAAATCAGACCCTCCGATTTGTTAAGTAATTTTTGCTAACACAGAACTCGCAGAGTCCGAGTTCTAACTGTCCCACAATTTTGTCTAGCACGCCCTATTTTTATATCCAGGCACATCACATTTATGGTTCCATAACGAAAAAATTGAGCCACCAATTGTTGTCTATCTAGATTATTAATATTCTCTAGCTACAGAAACTTATTCCTATTGATGGCTTTGACTGATGAGTACATATGATATATAAAACTCAATATTTGTGTCATGATATTATTTTTTTTAAAGTTTAAAATAATAAAAATAAATAATATGAATAATTATATTTTTAATATATTTTTTAAATAAATTTTTTTTAATATATTTAATTTT
>NC_029790.2:134085303-134085600 GCF_000816755.2 Arachis ipaensis | reverse complement strand
TAAAATAATAAAAAGAAGACACATAAATAATTATTATATCTCTAGTAATTTGTAGGTGTGTGTATATATTCATGTATATATATAGTTGAGATTAAATGATCAATATTCATGTAGCTTTAAATAAAATTATACCACTTATTATTGTAACTAACTATAAAAAGAATACTTTATGGATTCAATTGTAGTAAATTCCTGAAATATTTCGAAGAGTATACTTAATTATTACAGTTACTTAATTTACAAATACAGTATTATTAATTTAATATTCTTAATTTTATACATATAATATAAACATTA
>NC_029790.2:134080834-134085128 GCF_000816755.2 Arachis ipaensis | reverse complement strand
AACATAAAATCATTCTTTTCAAAAGTTTAGACTTAATAAGTTATAAGAAAAGGTATAACTGATTATTAGATATTTAACGGTCATTTTGTTTATATCTTATACATGTATATTATATGTATACTATGCAATGAGATATAGCTCAAATAACATAGTTTTTTATACTCATTTAAAAATAACGAGTTCGAATCTCACTCTTAATTAAAAAAAAAATGATATGTATGCTATACATTTGGGCATGTAAAAATAATGACTTTAGGTGGGAACTGAGAAGATTAACGGTCAAACAGATACGGCCAACGAATTAATTACTTGATAGCATGTGCATCCACATTCATTCTATTTTTCATAAGATGAATTAATTTATAGACCTACCACACATCCAATTCTGACTAGCTACTATAACTATAACTATATGATATGCCGTACCAAGTTAATTAGTGCCCCTTAATTCCTTGTGAGTTACTTATTATCATACTCCCAAAACTTGAATTTGTTCTTCAACCTGTGCATATGCTAATTAAACAGTGAAGGTGATATCAATTATTCTCACTTATGATGATGTGATTAACAATATTATATATTATATACATACAATACTCTATTATTCATTATTATACACTAAACTATGACATTCAAAAAGTTAGATAAACCCTAAAAATAAAAATAAAAATAACATAAGACAAATAAAAAGATCAACAAAAAGAATAATTATACAAAAAAAAAAAAATCCAAAAAATAACTCTCAAATTATTTGAGGAGATGTATTAGATATATAATCATTCATATTTTTTTGTTAAAATTAAAGTCACATTTCTTTTATATTTTGATAACATTTTTTTAACAACACTTTTTAAAAAATATTGCTGAATATTCAAAATGTGTTACTTTAATTTTAGCAATATTTTGTAAAATATCATAACTACCGTAATATAGACATACTAAAGTGACCTCTATATATATATATATATATGATGATTTTTAATAATCATAATCACATATAATCAAAATCAAATTACAAGCTTCATTCCCTTAATTATTTAATTTGCTTCAAATGGCTAGCTAGTAATACCATTGTTGATTAATACATTAATAATGTACACAGTATAATTATTATTGTACATGAAGCATGCTATTGCTACTATTGGTCCTCATGGTGGCTATAGTGCTATACTCTTGCAAAGCACATTCTTCTGATGGCCTTACACCTTGATCTTCTTGGTAATTTGAAGAAGAAATAAGAGGGTGGTAAATTACTGAATTGCCACTACTATTCTCACCCCAATTAGGCCTAGTAGTAGTAGAGCCTATTATGATCTTATCCTCACTGAAAACCATGTCTCCATGGAAGAACCCCAACCCATTATTTAATAATCTTTGTGGAATAAAATTAGTATTACCCACCATTTCTTCTTCAATTTCATTGTTGAGGTTTCCTTTTCTTTGCACCATTTCATCATGATGAAGTCCATTATTACCATCATCAAATTGTATTTGTTCTTGATGATAAAGTACTTGTTGTTGTGTTGAATTATTAGAATAATAAGTAGTAGTACCTTGTGATTGATGAAGATGATTCAATAATCCATCACCAAGGGTAGGATGGTAATTATGATAATCAACATCATTATGGAATCTCCCTCCAAGCTTGATAAGTAGTTTCTTGATGGAATCTTGGTCATTGAAAGAAGATCCTAAGTAGAATTGTTGGTTATTATTTGTTGTGCTATATGGCAAATTTGGTATTGGCAACACTGGCATGAAGTGTGGCCAATAACATTGTTGTTGTTGTTGTTGTTGTTGTTGATGAGTAGTACTACTATTTTCATGAACCAATAAGGAAGATAAGGAATCATCACCAATAATAACACTCCCTCCATTAATTGATGATGTTTCTTGTTGCTTGTTGATTCCATTATTATTGCTACATGCTTGTAATTGTTGCTGTTCTTTGTTGCGGCGGTTCTTGTTATTGCCAAGAAGCTTCTTTTTGAGCCTTGTGTTCCAATAGTTCTTTATGTCATTATCAGTTCTTCCTGGTAATTGAGCAGCAATAACTGACCACCTATATATGTTTTTCACAAACCAAAATGGATTATTTAATTTCGGGTAATGATAGGTAGACAAAAAAAAAACAGCCAGAACTTGCCTTATTTAGCATTAATTAATTGTCGTAATAATTAATGAATGTTAAATAAGGCAAGTTATGACTGTTTTTTGCTGATTTTCTTTGGTTACCAAACATTTCTGTTAATTTCATATACATATAAACAGAAAATCATTAAGGAAACAAAATTAAGAACCATGCATGAATAATACTAATTACTCATAAGAAAATGTATGTATATGCATGCATGTATGTATGTAGTAAGGTAATAATCAAAGTTGAAAATTCATTTAAATTTAAATATAGAGTTTAAATCATAAAACTGAATTTGTACTTGTAAAATTCTCTTAAATATTAATAATGATGAGTGAAGATAATTTATTATTATTAATTACCTGCTTCCAATACTAACATAGAGGCTACAAATAATGTTGTCTTCTTCTTGAGAGAAATCACCATGCTTGAGATTAGGGCGAAGATAGTTCAACCACCTTAGACGGCAACTCTTCCCACAACGCTTCAATCCTATAATAGTATAATATAATTAATTAATAACCCACAAAATTAAATATTAAATAAATTCCCTATATTTGAACTATGTAGTATACTACAAAATTAAACACCATAGCTATATATATAACCTAGTTTAGTAACATATTATATATATATGAACAAGGATATACTAAAGATCAGAGATCAAGGAAAATAGAGGAAACCCCAGAAAAAAAATATATAATTTTTTATATGATGATAATGATTGAAATAATTAGTGAATGAATTACCAATTTTTGGAGGCAAAGCAATCCAATTGCCACCAGTGCCATGTTGTTGTATGTATGATTTGAGCTTAGCATCTTCTTCAGGAGACCATGGCCCTTTCTTCACATTTGCTTTGTCACAGCAAGGAGCCCTTCCCATCTTTCTTTTTGGCTATTCACTCTTTGATATTCTTTTGGTTCCTTCTTAACCCTATTTGCTTGAATTATAAGAGAGAGAGAGAGAGAGAATTTTATTAATATAAAAATTGTAAGGGGATATACATAACATGATTCCGAGGACAATAATCCTTATTCTCACTATTTTTATATAGTGTGGCAGCAGTGAAGAGAGGTAACTGTTTTTTTTTTTTTATGGAAAATTCTAGAAATTATTTAGTAGTGTAGTGTGTGTTGACAGAATAGGAGAATAAGCTCTCTTCTTCTTGTCTTTCTTAAACTAGAATCAAATTTAGATAATAGAGATCAAAAGAATAAATGACCATTTATACTCATGAAATATGAAAATGCTGACATATGTACCTACACTAAATCGAAATTAAATTTGTACTCATGGAAGATGCTCTTCGTATGACAAAAGTATCCTATCTTTGGAGGGTTGAAGTGCTGCGTATGGTACTTTTGTCACACAGAAGGCATCTTGCGTGGGTACAAGTTTAATTTTGATCTAATGTGAATACATATGTCAGTGTTTTCATTTTTTATGAATACAAATGGTCATTTATTCGAGATCAAAATATTCCATGAGTAGTAGTGAAAATTGGTGAAAATTTTAACTCATCAAATATAATAATAGAGACCTTATTAAGTGTTTAAATGAGTTATATATAACTAGGCGAATGAAAATTGGTAAATTATTGAGTCAAATTTTAATTTAGTTTTTTAATATTTTAAATATTTTATTTTTGTTTTAAAAAATTTAAATAGATTTAATATTATTAAATTTGATACAAATAATTAATAAAATAACCACAATATTATTGTTAAGTTATATTTTTTTTTTGTGTGTTAAAAAAATAATCAAAACTTTTTTGTAATATTTTTTTTATTGATTTTTTTCTTGTAAAAAAAATTCAAATTCTATCAATTAATAATAATTAACGCTCCAAAATCAAAGCAAAATTTTTACATTGGTAATTATTGGTGATCGTTAGTAGATCAATTTTACTTATGTATAAAAATTAAACGTTATTAGATCTTTAATATGCTAATTTATCGTGTATGTCAAATTTAATTGTGGCATAATATTTAACATGTTTGAAATTTGTTGAGATTGAAATAGAAAACTTAAAACATTTTAGGATTTAAATAGGACATTATTTAAAACGTTAAATACTAAATTAGAATTTGGTCCAAACGTTAGGAGTCAAAATAATACGTTATCTGATATTATTCATAAAATACTATGTATATA
>NC_029790.2:134073987-134080821 GCF_000816755.2 Arachis ipaensis | reverse complement strand
TATAAATTCAAAATAATAAAAAAAGATTTATATAAATATATAATTATTTATGAGATGCTTGCATTGGTGCATGTATTTGAGTTGCAATGTACTGTTCTTTCTTTTTCTCCTTTGTCAACAAAATTGTTATATCTGCAATTATTTATATATACAGCTAGTTAAGTAGTTGAACCTTGTTATAGCTTGCTGTTTATTAGCATGCACTACTTTTGTCACTGGTTCTAGCCTTTCTATAGCATTAAAATATATATTAAAAGAAAAGGTAATAAAAGTCTAACAAGTTATCGCAATTTTTATAGGTTTAATTACTCTGTTAGTCTCTATAGTTTTGCGAAATTTTTAATTAAGTTTTTATATTTTTTTTTAATTAGATTCCTACACTAATTTTTTTTTTCAATTAGGTCCCTCTTAACAGTAATTGACTTAATTTTATAGGGACCGAACTAAAAAGAAATTGGTGCAGGGATCCAAATAAAAAGAAAAAAAAAGTATAGAGACCCAATTAAAAAAAAACTTGGTTCAAGAACTTGATTAAAAAAAAAAATACAAGGACCTAATTAAAAATTTTACAAAATTATAGAGACTAAGAAAGTAATTAAACCATTCCTATATTACGTTTGATTATTATTTATTCCGGCGGGCAATATTTTAAATACTTTGTCATGTCAAGATTATTTTATTACGTGCATGAAAGCAACAACTTATATCGATGTAAGTTAAATTCACTCTCATGTAAAGTGGAAAAATCTTTCAGTGGTATTAAATTATTATTTTTAATGTTTTTATGGTGTTTTGCTTAGATTTAGCGATTAGTAAAAATTTTGAAGATTTTTTTAATGTTTATATTTTAGTTGTTTGTCCTTTTTTACTTGAGTTGATGTGAATTTCTATTATAAGCGCGAAATGTTGATATTAACTATTAAGTGAGAATTTTATCAACGATCCAAAAAAAAATTAAATGCTAATAAATACACACATTTCTTGCTAGATGAAGCAAGTTTGTGTGTCATAATAAGTGTATTATAAGATTTAGTTCAAACTAAGTAATTAGCAATGGATTTTTAAAACAATTTTTTCGCTACTACGAACATATATGACGGTCGTTTGAGTTTGTTAATTTATTAACGACTTTTTTTAATTCCATCACAGAATGCAAAGGATATAACAAAGTATTATTTTAGTGCTCAAAATAAGGGATATAATATATTAGAATTGATATATTAATTTTCATTTAATTATGAAAGATGTAAATACAGTGGTAGATATTATGACAAAGATGATAATAAAATTACAACTTTATTATATGAAATTTTCTTTTCCTTAAAAAGAGTTTAAAAATAAAATGAGTTCTATTAAATTATTAATTTTTTTAAAAATAAAAAATAAAATATTTAAAATAAAAAATAAATTATATAAAATTTATTAAATATTATTTATTTACCTTTTTAATAACTTAAGTACAAAATGACATCCTAACATTCACCTAAAAATAATTTAAAAAAAAACCTATCCTTCTATTCAAACAGTTCCCTTCTTAATTTTTTTTGTTTACTTTATTTAAGTCATCAAAACAAACAACCCACAAGATTTTGAAATTTATAAGGGCATAATTCCGTTGAAAAGTCAACAAAGCTTCCCAAAGAAAAAGAAAGAGGAAAACGCTGACCGGAAAACTTGTAGACTTTTTTAAATCCTGTTATTTTATTTTTGGTTGGTGACCAAACGAATAATAATAATAATACCAACAAGGTCAGGATGGCCGAGTGGTCTAAGCATGTTTTCAGCTAATAAATTATAGCTTAAATGACATAGTCTTCCTATACTCAATTAAAAAGTTGTAGGTTCGAGTCTTCTTTCTTTAATAAATAATAATAATAAGTCTCTAAAAAAAGAATATCAAATAGATTTTTAAGGATTTTACGATGCTAGTCCGTGAGAAAAATTAATTTATGAAAAATTACAGCAGTATAAATGATTAATAATATTGTATCATATTTAAATTTTTACTTTAATTTATGTTATGCATGTGATGATGGTTATATAAATTTTAAAATTTAATTTTATTTATTGAATTTTAATAATTATAGGGACGGGTAGGGGCGGAACGGGTACCATAAGGACGGGTTAGGATTCAACGTTTTATTACCCGCAGATAAAAACGAGACAGATTTTATGCAGATTGTTATACGACAGAACAAGATCGGATAAAGCAAAAATCCGTCCCTACCCGCCCCGTTACCACCCCTACTAATTAGTGGTTGAGCTTAATTTAGCACTATCACTATCCTGTTTCCATTGTACGGTATTTCAAAATCAAGGCACAATAAAATAGAAATATAGTGTAGAATTAAGTCAGTCGTCAACTCTAACTAATTTAATCGGAACTTACTTTAAAACAAATTTGGAAAAAAATATTTAATAACATTTTTTGTTTCTATCTATCTTTTACTGTAAAGAATTTTTATATATCTAAAAATATTATCAGAAATCCTCTTTTAATAAGAGTATTGTTAAAGTTATATCCAAATACATTTAGAATCTTATAAAATGTATTTTTTAAAGTCAATCTGATAATTAGGTCTGATGTGTCCCTACAAATGAAAAAACCCAAGTGAAGAGTTACAAATAGTTGTCTCCCAAAAAGAAAAAGGATTAGTGTTAGTTTAACTACGAGACAATAATTAAAAAAAATAATCACTTAATATTTTTTTTATAATTATATTATCAAAAATTAATCAATGCATATAAAAATATATATACTAATTTGATGACCGAAATTTATTGTACTTCATCATTGCTGCATGATGAAATAGTGATATGCACAGCAGTTATATTAAAAAATTAATCTAATTAATTGTAATTTTTCAAAGTAGCGGTTAGATCAACCATGCTATAAAATAATTAGGCTATTATTATTTTATCTTCAGTGCAGTGAAACAGCAAGAATGAAAGTCAAGAATCAATTAGGCTAATGTAACAACAACTTAGACTAATGATTAGACTTTATTTGTTAAGGAAAAAGGGAGCTAATACTAGCCTTAATTATATCCTTATTCTTTCGGAGGTTCTTATGTTCATATTGATCTTAATTAAAATATAAAAGAAAACTTATGTTCATATGAGCTAGCTATATAGCTAAATCACAAGAATCAATTTGCAAGCTGTATAATGATAATTTAATTAATAAGGATAAAGTACTATTTTCATCTCTCAATGTTTGTGCTAAATTCTAATTTAGTGTCTAATGTTTCAAACGTTCTATTTTTGCCTCAAAAAATTTTAAATAGGTTCAACGTTGTCCTACTATTAAATTTAACATTAATAGCTATCAGAATGAGTGATATGGACATTAATAACATTACTAGTTAAGTCATATCTACATAATTAAAACATTTTTGTAATACTTATTCTCTTTAATTTTCTTTTTGTACAAAACTCCAAATCTTAACAATCAACCATAAACGCTTCAAAATCAAAGAAAAAACTTTTATATTAGTGATCGTTGTGAATCAATTTTAATCTTCATAGATACTAAAATCGAATACTATTACCTCTTTATCAATATGTATATTGTTTGTGTTAAATTTAATTGTGAGATAATATTAAATCCGCTTAAATTTTTTTTGAGATTGAAATATAATGTTTAAGGTTTTTAGAACTGAAATATGACATTTAAAATATTAAAGACCAAATTGAAATTTAATTGAATGTTAAAACCAAAATAATACTTTACCCAATTAATAAATTAAGCCTAGGGACAAAGGTCTTAGAATTTAGAAGGGTAGTTAGTGTGTTATCTTCACTTGACTGATGTTGTTTGAAATATCATCATTAATTTATTGACAAGTTTACTACTCATCAGCACTGAGATAAATTAACCAAATCATTGCAATGATTTTTGTGTTTTATATAATAAATTTTTATGTCATTTCTATTTTATTTGTGTTTTATATAAAAAATTTCGATATCTTTTTTTCATCATCATCATTATCATTTTTTATTCTATTTTTCTTCTCATTCATAATATTTTTTTAAAATATACAAATAAAGAAGACAATTATGAATAAGAAATAAAAAGTATAAGAAGAAGAAGAAAAAACAACAACGATGATGAGAGAGAAGTGGAGGAAAAAAAAAGTATGCTTTGTAAAGAAGTATATATACACCAGCTCCAAAACTGCTAATTCAAAGGAAAAGAAATTCTTGCAATATGAACATTTAGTAACAATGCAATTTCCAAGTCACTGTTTCGGTATAACTATCATAGTGTAATCCCAGGAGTCGGAAAAAGTGTTGTCTTGTGAATGTTATCCAGGCCACAGAAGTGCATTACTAAACGCTCCAAACCAACTCCAAACCCACCGTGTGGTGGTACACCATATCTGAATCATCAACAAAGCAATTAGATTTTGACACAAGGTAATTCAATTTGCTGAAAATATGAATCATTCCCTCTGTCCAGTAATAAATATTAACGGTCGGTTAGACAGTTGTAAATTCCAAAATTTAATGTATTTGGATGATAAACCCTCAACTCTCAAATTAGTTCGCTGACAAAATGACAATTCAAATATTGATAACTACACCATAATAGACAGAATGTATAATGCTTCATTTTTGTTTTGAAAGTAATTCATCATTCTAGCAAACTCTGCCTATGTCAAGCTTGTTGCAAACATTATATAATCAGTCCCAAGTCCGGAAAAGAGAAGGATTGTGTTAGGCTTTCGATTGCCAATATAAACTTTGTTGAATCATGGATCAAACCATCATTTTTGCCCTAGAAATATCTAACAAAATAGTGCTCTCATTATGTGGGTGGATTTTCAGGTACTATGAAATAATTATCAGGGAACCATTTTGTCAACAAGAAATAATGATTTCTGTCAAGTGAAAACAATATTTCAGGTACCATGAAATAATTATCCATTTTTAAAAGACCAATTTGTCAACAAACTAATATTTCAAGGGTCAAGATAATGGGTTATCCATAAGGACACAAATTATGTCTAGATATACTGATTTTTAGACATAACGATTTTGTTAAAATGATAGTAGCTGCCAGAGTTAAACAAAGATGAACTGAGCAACAGGCTGTGAAGAATACCTGAAAGAATCAATATATGTAGATATCTTCTTGACATCAATGCTGCAAGTCTTAGCCCGTTTTTCCAACATCTCTGCATCGTGGACATGCTGAGCTCCTGAATCTGCTCACCTATGGGACAAGCAACACAGAACTTTGAATAAAAACCAGTGACAAACTCCAAGCTTTTGTGGAAATACTTATATCTATGAAGAAGCAATGATGGCTATAAGAAATACTTGCACACTCCTAGAACAACTATATCCATTTATTTCCATTTATAATGTTTAAAAATTATATAAAATATCAAGAATAAGTGGCTATTGATGTTTTTAGAACACATATTAAATGTGCTCTAGGAGTTTACAAGTATTCTCCTGTTGATAACAATATAGATGAAATGTTTAATGAAAACATTTCTTGTATTAATACAATGAATGGCAAAACCACTTATTGCTTACCTCTAATAAAAACATTAAATGAGTTGGAGTACTGTGAATTATCATAGCAAGGCGCATTGTGTAAAATGGGCTTCCAGCCAAGGGGTATCGGTAAAGGATATAGAACTCCATGCCATACCTATACACAAAAATGACAACCCAATGAAGTCCAAAATAATAGGTCATAAAAAGTAAATAAAATATTTGCACTTCTTTGTTATGTGTGCGCGTGTGAAAGAGAAGGAATTATGTTAGGGACTTGGGTATTATGGGTGCTCAAAATCCCACATCGAGTAGTATGGGATGCTTGATGTTGTATATAAGGAGAGTGGTTCTTCCCCCTTAACAGCTAGCTTTTAAGGTGTGGTTTCCCACTTTCTTTAGATATCTAACAATGGTATCAGCTAGACCGTAGCAAAGTGGCTACCATTGGGTCAGCTTCGATAGAGTGAAGCCGCCGTTGTGATGTCGGCTCTCCAAGGCCGGTGTATTGTTAGGGACTATAAACCATTTCCTAAAATTCTTATTAGCAAAGTTAAACAAAATTCTGAGTGTTGAGAGGTCTGATTCAACAGTTGCAAAGAAAACCGAGATCCATCTATAAGAGGAAAAATAGAGAGGAAGCCTCAGCATCAATAAAGAATGGGAACCTAATTAGGCATCAAGACAATAATTTCATCCTTTTTGGGACTATAAACCCACTTTCACTTGCAAGCACACGAGATTATGATATAGATCGCGAATAAGTAAAAATGTTCCTCAAGCCCAGTTATTTTTCAATTAACAATAGGGACTCCATAACATTTTCTAATAAACCGTTGACTATTATGAATCATGTTGCCCTTGACATTTTAGTTGAGATTAGAAATTAGAAACTAAAACGACATAACTTTTCACAGTGCAATAGCACCATATGATCCATGTAGCCGGCATAAACTAGTGGCCAGGACTTTGTTATTATCACTGTTGTTGTATAATCCCTCCATTTTTTTTACGCATGTCTTATTAAGAATAAAGTCAACCCATTCAATAAAATATAAATTTTTGTGCATTATTTGTGAATTAGATACTAAGAAAATTTTTAAGCTTACCTTGAGCATCTGAACCCCTTCTTCATATGTTAGACGAAGATACTGCATATCAAGGGGATATATCAAATCATAGAAGCCTTTACGCATTGCATTCATTTGCATTCACAATTTTCAACTGGTGGTTCATAACATAACAAATACAACATAGGATAACTAAGAATATTTACCCTTATTTTTTATGGAGAAAGAAATTTATTAGAATAGAAATGAATGTTTG
>NC_029790.2:134064773-134073776 GCF_000816755.2 Arachis ipaensis | reverse complement strand
ATATATATATAAAATACAATTTTTTTAATAGAAGATGCTTACCTTTAAAGGTTCAAATGGGTACTGGAGTGCCACAGCTTCAAGCTCCTTCTTACAATTCTGGTTCAAGCTATATCGAATATTGAGACAAACAACCTATCAACTATATCCATAACCTGTTCAAAACTCAATATCAGTAAATTACATTATGTACCTCTAATTTCGAAATCATACACAAAAAGATATGCCTAAAAGTAAGAATACCTCATCATAATGCTCCATAATCTCCATTTCAACATCAAGACCGGTAACCTCACACAGATGTCTGGGTGTGAGGGAATCTTCAACCCTAAACACAGGACCAATTTCAAAAACACGGCCAACATCAGCATATATTGGCATTTGCTTGTGGAGGTGTGGTGATTCAGCACGGCATACAGGGTGCCCTTTATAGTTCAAAAGAGCAATCAACTTTGAAGTGTAGATTTCAACAAAGCCTTCAGATGACAAGAATTTTCTGAATGCCTACCCAACAATGCAATGAAAAATAATTTGATCATTCAACTTGGCATCATGGGGAATATCTATTCCTTTAATGTCTTAGTATGCATTTACTGAGTAAATTTAAAATTTAAAGCAACCATGATCTTAACAACATGTAATTAAAAAATGAACGTGAATAAGTAGAACTCTTCAGAAAAAAAAAATTCAGATGAAATGCTTTACGTTTCCAACTTGTGACTGAATACGGAAAATTCCTTGATTAGCCGGGGTTCTGAGCTCAAATACTCTAGACTTCAAACGTGTATCCTGATTAACACGAACAGGTTGTTCACCAGCCTACATTCATTAAGAGAACTAGTTAACCGATGGATGAAAAGAATTGATGTGCAACTGCGATTTTACACATTCAGGAGAATTTAATAATACACAAAATGAAATTAAAAAAAAAAAAAAAAATAGAAGATCAGCTCCTGGAAACAAATCACCCTAACAAAGAAGTGACGAGTCAAACAGGTTAACAAAGAACCAGACACCTCCAATCAATTACCTGAAGAGCCTTCTCAATTTCAGCTTCACTTCGAACAGCATCCTCGAGATTAAAGGGTAGAGTTGGAGGGGCCCTGCTAACACAATACAACTTCCTCACTTGAACTTCCACCTATCAGAACAAACCACATAAGCTATAATCTCAAGCATTGATCCTCAACAAAATGTTCAATTACTTGAAAAAAATGACTTACAAATATACAAGTAAAGGAGAATAAGAGGAAGCGTTAGAGACCGTTCTACCATTTACTAGTACAACCTTTACCAGCAAGTGTTAAACCCTACTAAATGCATTGCCACTGTTTCCCTTTATTTCTATCCAAAATCAAATCTCAGAAGCTAACTAACCTGCTGTGTGGCACCTTTGATTGATTCCGAAGGGACCGAAACAAGACCTTCAACATCGATAACAGATTCGCGGCTCAGCGCGGCAGCGTACTTCACCATCTGCACGCTAACCAAATCTCGCTGCTCTTGCACCAAACACTGCACGGTGAAGCCCTTCTCTCTCACAACCAACAAGGCCATCTTCTTCCCAACGCGACGGATCGCCTGAACCCTAGCTCGGATCAGAACGTGCTTCCCTTCTAGAGACTTCTCCAGATTCACAACCCGTGTCCATGCGCTGGGGTCCATGGTCTTCGACTGCAGGAACTCCATTGTGATGTCGCCGTAGTTTCCAGCGAGGGGGTCGTCCTCGTCGACGGCGAGCTTCGATGCGGCGGAGGCAAGGGCAGTGTCCTGCCGGCGGCAGAGCTTTTCCTGCTTCATGGCTTCCATCTTTGGACTTTGATAGTGACGTAACAATTAAGAGAATTAGCCTTACTTAATACTCAAAATGACCCTAAAATTTGATTCCTCACTCAATTTAGTCCTTAAGATTACAATTGACTCTAATTATATCCTAAAATTTTGGTCTGTGCTTCAATTTGGCCCTTCCGTCATTTTCTGTGACCGAAAAGTTGATCTGACCATTTTAGTTGACATATGATACCATGGCAGTTAGATGATGTGGCGAAATGTTTGAAAATATCAATTTAATCTCTAAAAATTTTAAATAAAATCAAGCAGTCCCAATTTTTCCAAATCCTAAGAGTCTCTCCAAGAGTTGAGAAAGATGTTGAGGAGCAGCAGTCAAGGTTCAGATAGGTCTAGTAGAACTCGTTTGTAGCTACCTAGTTTGTGTTGGTTGCCATATGATTCCAATTTAATCAGTGAGACGAAAAAAAAGGTATGTTTTATGGAAGCTTCTACGGTGAAACAAACTTTCGTTAACAAATGAACTTGCAAAAGAACCGCATTGTCTTACAGTCTTACTAAAATCAAGGACAAAAATGGAAATGGACATTTTTCGGAAAAAAAAAAAAGACAGGAATCGAATCGTTTCTCTACTTTTTACTACTTGGTAGTAGACAGAATCATGAAGTTTACTTTACAGGATGAATAGTATTTTACCATCTTCCACTTTCACATCTGGCAAATGCCAACGAAAACCCAACAACTAGTTAATTCCTCAGTCAGATGTCCGATATTCAACTCCGAGCATGTCCTTCGCCATCTCATATGACACGAAAGCAATAGCTATAGACGGGACCACCTGAAACGAGCGAAAGAAAATTTCAATCGGCAACGCAGTGGTACTATACATTAATTTTTCTTTTTCGAAGACTTAAAAAGACTATTGTCAACCAACCCCAAAACAAAATTGTTCGTAAGATATAGCAATCGTTCCAGAACCTGCCCCCACCTAAAAACATGGCGAAAGGCACCGCATACTTTTGGTATAAACTGAACTTGCGTACCAATAAACTAAACTCGCGGAAAAATTAATCTAACCGTGGGGCATTATAAGAGAAGGAAGTTATGCAATGCCAAGAGATCAACCGACCTTCACTGAATTGGGTACTAAGCCCTTGTATAATGCTCCAAATCCTTCATGCTGCACAGTTTTCCTGAATGCATCAACCATGCCAGCGTACTCAGCTTTGCTCTTTCCATCACCAGCAACAACTGAAGGAGCATTTTTCCAGCCTACCATCTGCATTCTCCGGCGAATGACATCAAGGGGGTAAGCCACTGTCTGACCAACAGTGCCAGCGGCTGCCCCACATGCAAGCCTTGTGGTAACACTTAGCTCAGAGTCTTTAGCTATTCCAAGTGGATTGGATCGAATCAACCAGTCCGTCAAAGATTCATACACTGAAAAATTGAGACCTACATATGGTATCTGCAAAGCGCCAAAACAAAGTATATTAATGAAGGTGATGAAAATAGAGAAATTTTTTAAGAGCATAAAGAATGATATGAACAAAAGTTTTGGTTCCAAGATGTAGTACAATAAAGGTTAACACAAACTTAATTCAAGAATAAACAAAGTTGTGTACATAGTACATACAACTCCTCCTATGACTGATGGTAACCATCCTTTATACAAGGCTCGAGGGCCTTCTTCCCGGAAAACTGTTGACAGAGCATGAAAAATTCCTCTGTATTGGTGTGGGGATGCCTCTGTCGCTAACATTGATAGATGCATCTCGGTTAAGAAAATTATAAATGGACAAAACAACAATATGTTCTAATGATGCTCAGATGCATGATAGAGTGATCCAAAGAGAAGTGCTTTCATTTTACCGTTTCCAGTTTGTTGCCGGTAGAGCCACAAAATACCCCTGCATTAGTATTAAGCAACAGTTTCAGGTAGACTGCTATTGGCTTAACACAATGACAACAGAAATAGGATAAGTATCGGAAGATAAAAAACATACCTAGATACTTCCTCGTAGCTTAAGAACTGCACTGCCGAATTTGGGACAATACGGGCACAGTTAGTTCCGTTTCCTTTAAACATCCCTTTAAAACCCTCAGTTCTCCATATATATTTTAAGCCTTGAATAGTTCCTTTGTATTTTATATTGTCACGATTTTGGACCTGCATTTTCAAAAAACACTTGGTTTTATTAACCTATAATCAGAAAAGTATAGAATGAAAACAATCTCCCTAGTCAAAGGCATATTTATCTACATTCTTGCACTGGCTATCCACACACTTTCTCCTGTTCTTTATGAAAAAGAGTGATACATCTAGACAGTGTTTAATAGACAGCGATAATCCTCATAGCATTGAAGAAAATGCTAGATGCAACATTCCTACATAAATGCAACAAAAATCTATTTGGAAGGTCGGTTGGGATGAGGAAGTAGCGATGGAGAGAATGGTTACAACCAAAAATTTAGTAGTAAGAAACTAAGAATCTTAAAGCGAACTACCTGCAGCAGAATCTTTAATCTCTCCAAAGGAGCCACAGCTGTTCGCGACCTATTAAAGAAAGTAAATAACTAAATATACTTAAATGCTTCCCCTTAGCATAATTCAAGATCAAAATTAATCTCATGTATGTGCATCATGAGTTGAAAATATGCTCCATCTATGTCAAGGGAAAAAAATAAAAGGCGCTATATCTATTTATTAGCCTGTTTCATAATGTTTATGAGAAATACTAGTAACCTTACTGACATTTTTATTTTTTAATATTAACACATTCACATGTCCAGTAGATCTTTCCAGCTACTATGTTCCCTTTAAGATGTAAATCCACTTTATAAATAAACTAGTTTGCAAATCAAGGTTTCCCTTCATTATTCCTTTCACATGCTTGAAGCGGAATATTTCAGAAGCATTTGATAGCAAGGAATACGTAAAGGAATTTATCTTTCCTAGATATTAAGCGACTTATGTATGTCTCACGTACATTATCTTCTAATAATCAATACAGTACTTTCTCTGGCATTTCTAATGGAACTTTACTGACCCGAACTTGAAATACAGAAAGGAAGGAAATAATGCACTGAAAGGGCTCAGCAAGATTTCATTACAATGAATATTCTCCAATAAACACGGAAGTCATTCAGAAACCACTAAATAGCACAGACAATTCAGATTTCAATGTAAGGCTTAGTCCTAGCAAAAGATTACGACAAGCGATTTCATGATCTCTAAGATTCAAAGCAAGAGCAACATAAGCACAATAACGACAGTTGAATTCAAGAAAACAGCAAATTCGAGACCAAAACCAGCTCAAAATCACTACGAATATAAAAAATATCGCAAAATCAGAAGAAAAAGAATCAGAACAATAAAAGAGAACAGAAACATATATAAAAGAAAGAAAGAAGCAAAAAATAAAGTGGAAAGGAAGTGACACTCACACTCCACCTGCGATTCCACCAGCGGCAAGAGAGTTGCAGATGCTGAGAAGAGTATGATGATCGGCAAGCTTCGAAGAGTCGGCGGTCTTCGGAAGCGAATCTTGCGACGCCATTGAAGGTAGAACCCTAAGAATGACGTACGGAGAGAGATGAACTCCGAGGGCTATGGTGAGCGAGGTAGCGTTTGAAAAGAAAGGGTATAACAGAATGAGAATGAGAAGAAATGAAATATTTGTGTGCTTGTTCGCGGACTTTCCTTTTGAAAAGGGGCTGTTATATGCGCGCGCGTCTGGGTCATAACTCATAAGTCATAACTTGCGACTTGTGAGCATAATTGTCAAAAATAAAATATAATTGATTTAAAAATTAATGACTTTAAAATTAAAATTAATTAAATATAAGTAAATAGAAAATTGCTATATGTATTATAATTTGGATATGTATTAGTCAAAAGCAATGTAGCTTGGTGGTCAGATTGTCCTTCATGCAACCCTGGAGAGAGGAGTTTGAATCTTATGTGAACCATTTTGAAAAATTTTCAACCGATTCGGTTCGGTCCGATTTTCACCGGATTTGGCTAGTTTTAGCCGGTTCGTTATGAGTTCAACCGGTTCATTTCAATTCTCTGCCTTGAACGGTCCTAACCTCGGACCGGACCGGTGCAAAGTTTGGTTTATCGATTTTCTTGTTGAACCGGCCAGTCCGGTCCGGTTTTTTCAACTATGATCCTATATACCTAAACATAAAGCGAATTATTATAACTCAATGCACCCAAACCATATATCCATTAATATTGAACTTGCTATGATAACTCAAATTTATATTCTTAAACACAATTTAACATTTTCACTCCATTATATATTTCGTTGTTACTTCGAAGTATTGAATTAGTTTGAGTGACTTCTCATTTATTTTACACATAAAATAGTTCAATCAATATTTTGTCACCTATTTTATACTAATTTATTTTAGTGAATTTGTACTCTACTTGATAGTTTAACCTTTCTTTGAATCATACATTTTTGTTCTTTTTTTACTATTCACATCTACTTTACTATTCACATCATTATTTTTTTCTTTCATATTTAGTTACATGTGTCACTTAAATTCGTAAATTTTACCTGGTTTTTTTTGTGTGTACAATATCATTACTCATAATTTCAATTATCTATCATGATTTTCTTTCAGCCAATCATCTTAATTTAGGGCCGTCAAAATGGGCTAAATCCATCGGGCCAGCCCGTTTACCCGTTTAAATGGGCGGACTTTTCCTCTAAAATTAAGCCCGTTTAAATTTTGGGCTAAACGGGTTGAGCCCGATTAACCCGAAAAAATGACGGGCTAAACGGGCTAGCCCGCGGGCTAAATGGGTGGCCCGTTTAATTTTTTTTACATTTTTTTTAAAAAAGTAGCACTTTTAGCTAATATTTCTCCCGATTTGATCCGAAAATTCGACCCATCAACTAAAAAAAATATTCTTTTTTAATGGTTTTTGACCTAAAAGTGGTATTTTTTGTCAAAATATTTTTCAAAAAATAAAATAAAATGATAAACGAGCTGGCCCGTTTAACCCATCGGACTGACCATAAACGGTCCGGGTTAGAAAATTCTGGCCCGCGAATAAAGTGGACTTAAACGGGCTAGCCCGTTTAACCCGTGGGCTTAACGGGCCGGGCCTAAATGGGCCGGGCTAGCCTGTTTGACAGTCCTATCTTAATTGTACACCATGATTATCTTTATGTTCTTCTTCATTATTATTAATTTTTTTGTGAAAATCATGATGGTTATTCACATTATAAATATTGCCCTTCTTTAATTTGTTTTACTATACCAAAACAACTCTTTTTAGCACCATCATCAAATTAGCTTGATTATATTTTCTTTCATTATCTTTTTTTTTTTAAATAATAACTTCATCTTTCAACTTGCTAAAGGATATTAAAACTACCAACGAAAATCAAAATTACAGGATAAAAATCAGAATTTTAAAATTGTGGTCAATCTCACCAAACGATCCAAATTATTATAAAATACTTATACATATGTTAGTAACATAAAAACGTTTTCATAATGAATGATTTTTATTAAACTTACCATACCCGTGCGATGCACGGGACAATTTACTAGTATAACTGAAATAAAAGACAAAAGACATAAGATGCAGAATACAAAGAAATAAATTAAAAAAAAAAAGATAAATAATAATTATTATTATAAAAAGAGAACAAGACTATTAGTTTATATTCCAACCGAAGGAAGCATTTATGATGCTTCTAACCTTAACGTGAGTTGCCCTTCTTTTTTTGGTCGGAACCTCATCCCAGTCTTAGCTGGGTTAATTTATAACGTTTGTCAAAATTATAATGTAGTCATGACCAAAACTATAATGTGTAACGTAGTTAAAATAAAATGTTGGGCTACTTTTATGAGTTTCACAAAATATGTTATTTTGTATTGTCCAATAATTATGGTTTTTATATACATAAAGATTTCTATTGGGCCTCGGCCCCGTTGGAAAAAATAACAATGTCCATGAAAAATATAATAAAGAAAAGAGAAAAATTTGGTGCACATATAAAATAATTTTATACATGTATTTAATTATATAATAGTACATTAATAAAATAATTATATTTTTATCCAAATAAATATGATTAAATGACTATATAAAATATGTTTACACTGTTTAAAAAAAAATACAGATTTAGTGATGAAACAAAAGAATTTCGTGAGTAGTTAAAAGTGGTGAGTGAGTGTATGAAGAGAGAGAAATGGAGAAATCTATAAGGGTCGGTCCTTGCATGACCACCTTCAAGTTGAAAGAAAAAACAATGAAAGAAAAGAGTGACAAAAACTTAAAAAGAGGGTTATGCAGATAGTGAAATTCTGACGTGTTCTTCTCCACATCTCTTCTAACACTTTTTTCAAATATTATATTCATATTCATATATTTATATCCTTCATATACATAATGTCATAAAGTCATTATTCATGTACATGAGTTATATATTTATCACCTTTCATTAAATAATATCATTATGTACATAAATAGTGACTTATGGCATTATGTACGTGAAGATGATAACTGGTAAATTTATGAGAGAAGATATGTCAAGAAGGATATAAATATATGAATATGAATATGAAGAAAATGTTAAAAGAGTTGTGGAGAAGAACACGTCAAAATTTCACTATCTGCATAACCCTCTTTTTAAAGATAGTTATACGATTTCAAGTTTTTATCACTCTTCTCTTTTATTGTTTTTTCTTTCAATTTAAACGTGGTCATGTAAGAATTACACGAAATTCAAGATCTTTATAGATTTTTCCGTTTCTCTCTCTTCAGTCCCTCACTTACCACTCTCAAGTCTCAACTACTTTACTTCCAACAATATTATTATCCCATTTTATATAATAAAATAGTTTGTATGTGAAAAATAATTCTTTCGATAATGATTGTAAAATGAAAATGTACAATGTTGTGTTGTTCCTAACTGTGAATACATCAAAATCACAAGCTACTTGGACAATAATTAAAGATGAAATTATGAGTTTTTAAAGTGGTTAAGAAGATAAGGAGTTTGGCTTTTTATCAATCAAGGATAATAGATATGGCAATTATTATAGATGATCTTTTGTGATGTCCAATAATGAGGCAAAATTTGTAGAGCGGCAACAACTAGATATGAAGTCAAGCAATGCAATCATAACCGCACCCATATATTTCAGGCAAAAATATTTAAAAGATAATAAAAATTAGTTTAAAAT
>NC_029790.2:134064054-134064747 GCF_000816755.2 Arachis ipaensis | reverse complement strand
ATGTCTATAATATTACTCTATTTTACATGGGCTAAGTCACACTCTGGGAGGAATTTTTGTTTCTTTCTATTATTCTTTTGGTGAAAACTCAAGTGAAGTCGACTTCATGTGAAGTTGATATCTAAAAGTCGTTAGATAAAAATTTAGTCAAATTAATCAAATCATCTAACAGCTCTAGATATTAACTTCACGTGAAGTCAACTGTACCTGAGTTTTCACCTATTCTTTTTCAGTTTTTTATGGGGGAAATAGAAATGGGCGGTCCTAGTTATTTTATAAGAAGTTTATTGACTACACGTTTTCTTTCCTTAATTTGAAAAATGCGCTCATCGTAAAAATGTTTCTTCGATTGGAGGTGTTTTTTGCTTTTGCGTTTTTCTCTTACTATGCCAAAACAAAAAATGCCACCGTAATCAAAATGGTGACTACTAATTACTAAATAAATAATTTTTAAAAACAGTGGTAAATTAACAAAAAAAACTGATAAATAATAACATATATTGATATTATTAATTATTAATAAAAATTAGTTATAAAAATTAATGTATATTTTCATTTATAATTTTTTTGTTTATCTATCAATCTTTTGTTTATCTAATTTTTTTTTTACTTTCGTTACTAAATTATTATAATTAATTAACTTTGGCGGCCTCTATGGTGGTTAAGTGAGTGGTGACTAACTGACTATGGGCG
>NC_029790.2:134063007-134063987 GCF_000816755.2 Arachis ipaensis | reverse complement strand
ATATTAAATTATTTTTATAAATATTAAAAATATAAATAAGATGATTTAAACGTTAAGAATATGAATGAAATTTATTTTAAATGTTTGAGGATAAAAATAATATTTTACTCTTTTAAAATATTTTACAAATTTCAAGGATAATAACAAATATATTTTACCCAAAAAATGTATTAATTTTGACTAAATAAATAAAATAAGATAAAAATATAATTTAAGTTTGATTTAAAATGTTAGAAACAAATACAATTCTTTACTTTAAATAATAGTTAGAAGCATGACCAAATAAAATAAATAAGATCCAAGTGGGGTTTGATTTTGACGATAAAGACTTAATTTATGGTGTTCATCGGCTAGATGGTATGATGTCTCTGACGAGACCTTTCTGTCTCACTTTCGATTATCTTATTTCAATAATTAATTGGTGAATACTATGGTACCTATTATATTGTATCTAAGTTATTAAAAAAGGTAAATAAATAATATTTAATAAATTTTTTATTATTTATTTTTTATTTTAAATATTTTATATATTTGATAACTCATCATGATGTCCAAGTAAATTAAGCTACTATATTATACTGAATGTAAACATAACAGGCACAGTGAAGTAAAAAAAAATGTCAAATTAAAGATTAGATTATTAGACCAAAGAGACTGTGAAGATATTTTTATATACAATTTTGTATTGCAGTTTGTTATTACAATTTTGGGGAAAACTTAATTAGCTGCACTCAACTTCACGTAAAGTTGATAGTTGAGAGCTGTTAAATAATGAAAATTTAGTCAAATCAGTCAAATAATTTAACAGCTCTCAATTATCAATTTTATGTGAAATTGACTGTACTTAAATTTTTACTAATTTTTTAATTTAATTCAAAATTTTGCGATTTGTATTTAATCAGTTTATTTGGGTTTTTGTTTTTAAAAAATATCAACTAAAGTTATCAGTATTAAAAGATAAATATAATATAAGTTGATAA
>NC_029790.2:134062078-134062926 GCF_000816755.2 Arachis ipaensis | reverse complement strand
GCATATTGTAAATAAAAAAGATAAGTTTGAATGTTTGATAATAATAAAAAAAAAAACCCGTTAAATTTCATGTAATGGGGTTCAGAAATTTTGATTGGTTAATGGATTCATATACTCCGTTTCAGTTAATTCATATGATTTGCTAGATATAAGATTTATCTCAACCCAATCCAATTGTTTCAATTTTGATCAATTTAAAATTTGAATTTAATTATATAAACGATATTGAATTAATTTGGATTTAAAATACCTTTGAGCTTCCGCTTATAGAATAATGCTTAATATATCACATGTGAATAATAGCTATGATCTTAACCAAAAAAGCAACCTTCAATTTTCAGCTTATGCTTTATTTTAAAGTAAATATGATATGATTGTCTAGTAAGGTGATGAAAGTTGTTTAATTATTTCTTTCTATGATTCGTGTACCGACAGAAAATTAATTGGAGGCGTGACATGTTTAGTTTTATTGTGCTATGGTACTGCTATGTGTTATTTTGCGTTGACAATAAGAAGGTAAATATCTTTAGTAGAAGCATTTTGATGTGGGTTATGTAACCCAAAAAAAAAATATATCAAATTTTATTATTTTTGGTTATTAATTAATTATTAATATTTAAAAATATAGACTAAAGTATGTTGTTAAATTATTAGACTAAGAAATAGTTGGGTTAAAAGTTAAAAGTGATAGTCGAAAATAAATTCTGATAGTCACCTAATTTAGTGTTTCTCATAAAAAAAAAAATGTTACAGAGTTAATAGATTTTATTATTTTGGACTATAGTTAGACAATACTAATATTTTTGTATATAAGTTTAGAAAAACCAAATTGCAATAAAATGTCGAAG
>NC_029790.2:134059547-134061917 GCF_000816755.2 Arachis ipaensis | reverse complement strand
GCTTATAGTATTAAAATGGACAATATCTTCAAACAAGTAAATTGAGCTATTAAAAAAAAGAGAAATTTTTCACATACAAGTTTTTTCACATACAAGTCATACAAGTCATTTATTTCTTTTTCTTTTTCTTTCTCTATGCCTCCTCTTTTTCTTCTCCTTCTTCTTCTTTTTCCGTGCCTCTTCTTATTCTTCTTCTTCTTCTTCGATTTTGAAGTGTTTTATCTTCATCGTCGTGTTTCTCCTCGTTCTTCTTGACTGCACGTTTTTCATCTTCCTCCTCCTCATCTTCTGCACCTCCTTCTTCTTCTTGCTGCACGTTCTTCTTCCTCTTCTTCTTCTTCTTTTCTTTCGTTTCTTACCTTCTCTTTCTCCTTCTTCATTTACGTGATTTTCTCTCTGTTTTCTTTCTTCGTTATTCTCGATTTCCATTATTTTTTGACATCAAACTCTGAAATCATTTTTGAAGAAGAAGAAACAGCAGAAGATAAGGAGGAGAAAGAAAAAGAGTTTTGAATTATGCATAAGGTGTACTTCAACGAATTTTGGGTGTATTTCTTAAATCCTTTGGGTGTATTTCTGTAATCCTTTGGGTGTATTTTTATAATCGTTTGGGTGAATTTCTGTAACCGTTTGGGTGTATTTTTGTAATTGTTTTGGTGTATTTCTGTAATCGTTTGGGTGTATTTCTGAAATTCCATTATTTTCAAAACTATTTCAAAGTTTGATTTCACAAACCATGAAAATCGAAAAAAAACGAAGCAAGAATACCAGTGATAAACGCAGATAAAACAACGAATGAAAAGGCAAATAGAGAATGCACGAAGGAGATCAAATTTGGCAAGAAACTCGTTTTCATGGAGGAAGAAGAAGAAGAGTAGGAGAAGAAGAAGGAGAAGAAGAAGGAAGAGGAGGAGGAGAAGGAGAAGGAGGAGCACGCTATGAAAATCGTATATGGATCAGCGTGTTTTTTGTTAAGTTTCTCCCAACTTGTATAATGACTTGTAAACCAAATGATTTGTATGTGTAGCACTCCTCTAAAAAAATTCATTTTATATATTGTATAGGCTATTTTTAAACAGTTCAAAAATTTTCTAATTTTTAACACATTTCATCACCTAAAATTAAATTTAACTACTACACTTTTGGTAACTTTAAAGTCTCAATGATAAAAAGAAATGTTTAAAAAAAATTGAAATTTAAAATAAAATAAAAAACTAAATCAAAGAGAAGCTAAATGAATTATTCAAAAAATAAAAGTTAAAAACTTCCTATCATATATAGAGCATCAAATTAAAGAAAATGAAATTTGGATGAGTATAATGATGGAGATTTGAAGGTAAGTTAGGAAATGGGAGGCAGATAAGGATTGTGAAGTGTGATGTGTTTGTTGAGCAGTGGCATTTTGGGTTTGTGCTCCTTCTTTTGCTCTTTCCATCTCCCCATCTCTCTCTCTTCTATCTTTTCTTTTCTTCCTCACCAACCATTCATCCATTCATCTTCGCCATCACCACCTCCTTTGTCTTCATTTAACTACAATATATTCATAATTCATGCCTTAGCTTTATTTGTTTATTTATAATTGTAATATTTGTTTTTATATTTTTGTCTCTCATCAGCTAGCATGCATATCTACCTCTTTTTCTTCTGATTAATCATTGCCTCATTCATTGAATACACAACGGATATATCTCTTATTAGAAGTTTCCTTGAGGTATAAGTAATCCTAGAAAGTTAGATCAAACTCAAATTTACCTCATGAAAATTAAGTTTGACTTACGGCTCGACTCATTAATTAACAATCGAGTCTATTTTTTAAACTCAATTCAGCTCAGCGAAAACTCACAAAATTGTTCAAATTATGAAGACTAAAAAACATATATATGTTTTAAATTAATTTTAATATTATGTTATATTAATTGTAAATTTATTATTTTATTTTTAATCGCATTTGTTGAATTAGAAAATAGATAAAAAAATATAAAATTAGAATTTATAGACATTCAAATTTAGGTATGGATATCAACTTTTCGATAACAAGTATGTTTTTTTCTTTTTTATAAATAAATGTATAATAATGTGATATAAAATTTATCAAGATTCGGATTTCATCCGGTCTAGATCTAGTTTTAGTGTGACCTGAAAATAATGTGATTTTATCGGCTTTAGGATCAGATAAGAATTTTAAAAATAGACCCAATCATTATTTAAAACTAGATCTAAGTCAAGACGAATTCAACTTCACCCAATCTTATGTGCACTCTTAACTGCTAGTGATATCATTTAGCCTAATGATAATAATTAAATAAAAAAGTATATGAAATTATAATAAAATCAAAATTTAATTGATAAAAAAAAGAAGTACGATATTAT
>NC_029790.2:134048972-134059419 GCF_000816755.2 Arachis ipaensis | reverse complement strand
TCAAATTAATATGAAAATAACTATTTTAATAATTATTTTTTATATTCACAACGTATTTTTTATGAAATTAAGTAATGTGAGAATTGAAGTTATATATGCTTCTTGCTCCTTTTAAAGGGTCTAATTGAAATTCTTGATATTAACCTATAAGCAAGTTTATAATATTTTTAATGTAAATAAATATATAAAATACATATAATTACTATGAATAAATAAGAATTTATTATAAAATAAATTTAACCTTCCCAAAAATATTTCAAGCTCCACACTGTATACACAGTTAATGAGGAGCATGATTAATACAGTTGATGAGATCACTTATACAACATAATCATTATTAATGTGAACATATCAATAGGGATATCCTTCAATCTTAAGCTTTAATTTCATTTTTCTTTTTAATTTTATCTATTATTCTTAACTCATCACTACTTTTTGTGTTATCTAGTACTATTCCCTTTCCAGCGAGAGACTATTGTTGTATGTCTAATCTTAATTATTCCTAATCATCCTTTGGTTTAAATTTAAGCATTACTTTTTGTATTTTCTCTACTGTGTCAAACTAAGTCAAAGTTAATTCCATCTCATATTGACTAATTAATTAAGTGATAATGCTAGAAACATTACATATTTTAATGATTGAAGAACTTTAGTTTATTAAATCACGTACTATAGTGCTCATGTCGTGATGCAAGCATATTTCATACTTTCTAAAAGAAAAAGAAAAATGGGTATTGATGAAAAATCCATGTTCCTATAGAATTTGAAATTAAATGCTCGCACATAATTATCTTTAACATGCGGTTCTAAAACAAAACTCTAATGATAAAAATAAAACAAAAATTATTGATGGATACCCTAAATACACATGCATCTAACTTTTGTATAAATTTTTTACATGTGACTATTTCACATACTGATTTACAAAAATCAAATAAATCCAAAAAAAGATTTTTATTTGAGGGAAAGAAGTACATATTAGAGATATAATTAGAGGTATAACTATTAATGTTGTCTTTTCTTATTAGTTTAAATTTGTGGGATTAGTAATTTCATAATAACGATAATTGGTGTATATGAAACCATTTTTTAAAAAAAATTAAGTTAATAGGAAGAGGTATATAAATAATTATATTTTTAATATGTTCGTTTACACAAAAGTCTATTTTTAGATTTAAGTAGGACAGATAATAGCCCACTTTGGATAAAAAGAGTTCAATTTCTACTTATATGGATGGTGAGTTATATGATACCTCTGTTATGGTGTCTAAATTGTCTAACTTTCTTTTAAAATTAAAAAAATATATTTAAAATAAAAATAAAATATTTAAAATTTATTAAATATTATGTATCTGTCTCTTTTAGTAAGTTAAGCACAGCATGATACGTACCATAGCATTCACTTTCTTTTAATTTGTCTTATGCTAAATTCTTTTTAGAATGAGTAAGGATCAAATTTTAAATTTTCAGTTATAGAAGTTATAGTAATACTACGTTATGAAATTACTTTTTTCTAAAAAATTTAAATTAATAGGAAGAAGTATGTTAATAATTATATTTGTAATAACAATAGTAATTAACTGTAATTAACAAGATGATAATTAATGACAAAACTTAAAACAAATACTAATATCAAACAAACAAAAAAAACGTATTTTCCAAAAGAAAATTGCTTGGTCTAAATTGGAGATACACACATGAAAGTTGAATGCATCATGAAGCATGCATTTAATTTGTTTCCCTATAAACAGCAAACTAACTATATTAGAAGATTAAGAGCATCAAAGACAAATTAATGCATGGAACAAATAAAATGCAACAAAAAATCATCATAACAACTCTGACGGCTGAGAGGGAAAGAAAGATGAAGCAAGGAAAGAAATGATAAAGATATGATATATATGCTGAAAGCTTGAAAAACATTATATGTTTCGTCTTCTCAGTGGATATTGCTTTCATATTTTAATTATTTCACTTTTTTCATTATTGTTACTTTGCTCCCTTGGCTTCATGAGTGCGTGGCAACGTCTATCAAACTTGTTTTGTCCTTTTAACTTTATTTATGCACTATCTTGCAATTGTCATCTCAAGTCTTTTAGGTAAGGAGAGGGAAGATACATGCATTATCCTCTTAGTGCAGCAATTCTCTCCCCAAAAAAAAAATTGTTCCATTTTTTAATGTTACTAAAAACATGCTAACTGCGGTCGAAAATTTTTCGATGATAAATGATTAATAAAAAATTGTAAGATTGGAAATTAAAAATTTACTTTTATTTAATAAAATTTACCGTATAAATAGTAGCAGATAATGACAATTCTGAAGTTAAATGATGACGGTTTTTTATCATCCTAAAACAGATAATGAAAAATTATAAATTGATTCAATATTGCATGTTACAAAATGATTGGCGGCAATTTTTATAAACTGTTAAAATAATCGTCGCAAAACAAAACAATTAAATTTACATGGTTTTTAAAGAAAAATTGTTTTGGATTTACCTAAAACCAGCCGATTGGGCTCGAGTGAAAGGTCCAAACGCTGAAGGGTGGTGGTCTCCGACTTGTTCGCGCCTGGGAGCCGCCATCCGAGTTGTACGAATCCGTTTGAATAGGCGGGGGATAGTACCTGCAAGACACTTCGATGCCTAAGTCAGTAAGGGGTTAAGCAGGTTTAGAGTATTGGAACTTAAAGATAACTGAAAGGTGTCAGTGTATTTATAGGTGATGTGTCAATAATCACCGTTGGAGTAGTTCCACTTCTGATGGTGGATAACCGTCCTTTTATTTTAGGGTTGTTGAGATCTCCCTTCTAGAAGTGGGTGAGAGATTCTGGGAGGCAGTTACTCACTTAGTTAAATGTGGAGTGCCTGTTTCGAGCTACTCCGATCTCTTAGATGACGTCGGATACGTGGACAAGGCCATTCTCCTTGATTGGGCTTCTTAACTTTACTGGGCCTAACTTATATTTTGGGCTAGGGTATGAATAGTGCCCCTACTCGAGACCGATCTCTTTGTTTGAGTCGGATTCGAGTATTAAATTAGGTCGGAGACGCGCAAATTGACGACTTTTTTCAAGTCGTAAAACCGACGTGATTTTGATTTTGAAACCGACGTGGTTTCAAATTATCAATCGCCGCGTCTTATCAACTGTCGCGTCAGTTTGGTAACGGCGTATTCCTTTAATGAGTGAGCCATTTTACAATTATGCCCATGATATCTTATAAATACATTTTCCTCTTTTCTCTTTCTTTTCTTTCGCCTTCTCTCTAAATCTACCTTTCTTTGTTTTTTCGCGCTTCCCCTCTTATTCAAATCCATTGGCTTTCGTTTGTCGGTGCTTCACAACGTTCGCCTCTCTGTTGCTGGGATTCCCTCCTTCGTTACTTCTTTGGAAAGGTTAGTTTCTTCTGGCTTGCATCCTTTCTTCGTTTTTCAAGTATTTTTTGTTTCTGTTAAATATACTGTATGCTTGAGGAGGAGATTTGGGTAGGTTTCTGTGGTACCTTCATTTTATAGTATGAAACTTTAAGATTTTGTGTTTTTCTTTGCGAAAATCATTTCTGTTGTGACTGTTGGTTGTTTTCTGCTTTGTTGGGAAAGAACTGTTTGAACTTGTTTTTGATGATTTCTTTTCTTTGTGTAATGTAGGTATATCCCCTTATATATCTTTTCTTATTTCCGAAAAAATGTCTTCCCGAGTTTCTGAGGCTCTATTGAGATAGGTAGACTCCTCTGTCCCTTCTGAACATCCTATAGTGGATGGCGTCTTTATAACCGAACTCTATAAACATCATAGGATTTGTAGTTCTGATGTTGAAGAAGCCAAATACGAAATAGTGTCCCCTGACCAAGAGGACCGAGTTTGTTGTGGGAGGATTAACGACTCTGATCCGCATTTTTTCTTTATGTATGACTGTTTGTTTACCCGTTTGGGGGTTACCTTTCCTTTCTCTGATTTCGAGATAGAGGGGTTGTCCCATTGTAGGGTAGCTCCTTCACAGCTTCATCCCAATTCCTGGGATTTTCTTAGAATTTACCAACTCGTCAGCCATGAACTCGAATTTCCGATTTCTTTAAGAATCTTTTTCTATCTTTTTCATTTAACAAAGCCTTTTAGCGCTAAAAATAAGTAACAGTGGATTTCATTTCGAGCTATTCAAGGCCAAAATTTTTTTTTATTTTTAACGAGTCATTCCAGGACTTCAAGAATTTCTTTTTCAAAATCCAAGCTGTTGAAGGTTATCATCCCCTTTTTCTTGAATAAGAACAATGAACCTCAATTCCCCTTGTACTGGGTAGAGATAGCCCCGGTAGAAAAATATAACCTAGTAGACTTGGAAGAGATAGAGGAGGTTGTGGTTGAGTTTTTCCGAGAGGCTTGGGAGCGGGCTCCAAACCTTGACACTAAGAAATTTCTTCTTGGAACTCCGAGCTTTGTCCGGACCGAGCTAGGTAGCTTTTTTATTTTATAGGTGTTTTTGTATTCTTCCAACTTGTTTTCCCGA
The DNA here is from genome assembly GCF_000816755.2 of Arachis ipaensis. NCBI lineage: Eukaryota > Viridiplantae > Streptophyta > Magnoliopsida > Fabales > Fabaceae > Arachis > Arachis ipaensis. The sequence continues at coordinate 134,054,914 of NC_029790.2, read as the reverse complement.
CTTGTATGCTAATTGTTTCTTATTTTTTCTTTTAGAAAAAATAAAAAGTGGGTCAAAGACAGCCTATCTTAAAGTGCAAGAGGCAAAAAGAAATGCACGCACCCGAGTTGCTCAGGCGCAAGAGGGCGGACGTCGACTACTTCCTCTCCTCCTAAGTCGGAGGCGGGGATGGCCTCTTTGGCCAAGTCGGTAAGTCTTCCCACTCTTCCTCCTTCTTTTGTGTCTACTCCTCCTGTTCTTCCCTCCTCGGATCCTATTTCCAAGAAACGCAAGACCTTGGAAGCTGGTGCCTCTAATGTTGGCAACACCGGCTTTGATGGGATGAAGTTCAGTAAGAAACACATCATTCCCTATTGTTCTTTTGGCATGGATGATGCTTCTATCCGAACTCATCTCCAGGTCTTCCCCTGCTTTTGGCCTAGTAAGGCCGGGAGGTTGACTCAGAAACCTTTTGAACTCCTGAAAAGTCTCTTCGTATTTAGGGGTCCATTCAAATTGACATTCTTTTCTAAGCAGTGAGAAAAGCGGTAAGGATCTTAATGTTGATCCTGCCAAGAATCTAGATAAGGCTGCAAGCCGGCCATTTAGTTGCTGGACTTCCTTTAAAGAGGTCGGACTTTTCATTTCTAGGATTGCTCTGCACTTATCGGAGTTGGATTCAATTTCCCTTTTTGTTAGCATGAATCCTAGAAAATTTCTAACTTCTACTGCAAAAGTGCACTTGGTGGGATTTAACCTCATCCCATGCCTTCTTATGGTGTCAAAGACTTGTGAGAGGTCGGTCAGGAGGCCAGCCTTATCTTTGGTCTTTACCAACATGTCATCCACATATACTTCCATTAATTTTTCAAGGTGAGGTGCGAACACCTTATTCATCAGCCTTTGATATGTGGCCCCTGCGTTTTTTAATCTAAAAGGCATGACCACGTAGCAATAATTTGCTCTGGGGGTGATGAAGGATGTCTTCTTCTGGTCCAGCTTGTACATCGGAATTCAGTTATATCCCGAGTAGGCATATATGAATGACAAATATTGATATCCTGAGTTAGAATCTATTAGGGCATCAATATTGGGTAGATGATATTGGTCTTTTGGACATGCTTTATTGAGATCAGTATAGTCGACGCACATCCTCCATTTCCCATTTTGCTTCTTAACCAACACTACGTTTGCCAACCAGGCCGGGTACTTGACTTCTCTGATAAACCCTGCTTCTAGCAAGGCTTGTATTTGTTATTTGACCACTTGATTTCATTCAGGTCCGAGCTTTCGTCTCCTTTGCTGGATAGATCGGGATCCCGGGTAGACAGCCAGCCTGTGTGACATGAGTTTGGAATCTATCCCAGGCATGTCGAAGGCTTTCCAGGAAATGATGTCAGAGTTCTGTTGTAGGAGCTTTACCAGTTCCTGCTTCAGATCTTTTGTTAGGTTAGCTCCTATGCTGGTGGTTTTTCTGACCTCTTGGCCAATCTGGACTTCTTTCATCTTTCCTCCAGGCTGTGGTCGTAACTCTTTCCTTACTCGAACTCCTCCGAGTTCTATTGTGTTGACTTCCTTGCCTTTACCCCTTAGGTTTAGGCTTTCATTATAACACTTTCTTGCCAGCTTCTGATCTCCCTTTGATGGTAGCAATCCCCTCTGGTGTCGGGAACTTCATACAAAGATGAGGGGTTGAGACAACCGCTCCCAACCGATTCAAGGTTGTTCTACCTATCAGGGCATTATAAGTGGAGGCCACATCGACGATAATGAAGTTGATGCTTAAAGTCTTAGACTTCAACCCCTTTCCAAAAGTTGTGTGTAGGGAGATGAAGCCTAATGGCGTGATGGGAGCATCTCCCAACCCAAAGAGTGTATTTGGGTAGGCTTTTAGTTCCTTATCATCTAGCCCTAGCTTATCAAATGCCGGCTTAAACAATATGTCGGCTGAGCTCCCTTGATCCACTAGGGTTCTGTGCAACTGAGCATTTGCAAGGATCCTTGTAATTACCACCGGGTTGTCATGCCCAGGCATGATTCCCTGTCCATCCTCTTTGGTGAAAAAGATGGTTGGGAGGTCGTGTCCATCGCTCCCGACTTGATAGACTTCTTTCAAATGTCTTTTCTGAGACGACTTGGTCAACCCACTTCCAGCAAACCCTCCTGATATTATATGAATATGTCGCTCTGAAGTCTGGAAGGGGGGGCTCTCCGTTCGTGGCCTTCATCATCTCTCTTTCTTTTTCCATGACTGTCCAACCTTTCCATGAGATATCTATCCAATCGACCTTCTCTGGCCAGCTTTTCTATCACATTTTTAAGGTCGTAGCAATCATTTATGGAGTGCCCATACAGTTTGTGACATTCACAGTATTCAATATGACTTCTACCCTTTTTGTTCTTAACGGAACGTGGGGGGAGAAGCGTTTCAGTATGACAGATTTTCCTGTAGACATCCACTAGGAAAACTCGTAGAGGAGTGTAAGTGTGATATCTTATAGGCTTCTCAGGTCTGACTTCTTCCTTTCTCTTGGGCTCCATCTCCTTTTCCTTTGGTTGGTAGGGGTACCCTAGTCGCTAACTTGGTTCTCGTAACCTGACGTTTTTCTCCATATTAATGTACTTTTCAGCTCATTCTTGTACGTCGCTCAAAGAAGTCGGGTGTCTCTTTGAGATGTACTGAGAGAAGGGTCCTTCTCGGAGTCTGCTGACAAGTCCCATTATTACTGTCTCAGTAGGCATGTCTTGGATCTCTAAACATGTTTTGTTGAACCTTTCCATGTAGTCTCTCAGGGGCTCTCCAACCTCCTGTTTTACTCCGAGTAGACTAGAGGCATGCTTGACCTTATCTTTCTGAATTGAAAACTATATAAAGAACTTATGCGAGAGGTCGTCAAAGCTGGTGACCGACCTAGGGGGAAGGCTATCAAACCACTTCATGACCGCCTTCGTTAAGGTTGTCGGAAAGGCTTTGCAGCGAGTATCATCCGATGCGTCCGCCAAGTACATCCGACTTTTGAAGTTACTGAGGTGATACTTCGGGTTAGTTGTCCCGTCATACAGGTTCATATAAGGGCTTTTGAAGTTCCTGAGAACTTTAGCCCTCATGATATCCTCAGTGAACGGGTCTTCTTCCCCCAATAGGGTATCCTCCCGATCTGCGTGAAAATCCTTATTTCGGATATTGGATTCCAACTTCGAAAGCTTTTTTTCAAGCTCTTTTCGCCGCTCAATTTCTTTCCTTAAACTCCTCTCCGCTTCACGCTGTCGCTCCAACTCTTGTTCTAGTTGCTCGAGTCGACCTTGATGGCTATGTAGTAACCTCATGAGGTCGGTGGAATGAGATTGTCCCTCCTTTTCGGGCTGGTGAACCTCAGAGGAGATTTCCTTGGTCCTTGAACACCTGAGGGGCCTTCGCCACGCGATCCCTCCGTTCTTGGTAGAGGTATTATTGCCTGGTCATTATTGACCGCGTCTTGATGTTCTTGATCGGACTCAGACACAGTGTGTCCCTCTTCATGTTGGTCATCCGCTATTGTGCGTTGATCTCCAGGTCTCCGACAACGGCGCCAATGTTCCGGGGTTTACCTGAAAGTGGCCGATTGGGCTCGAGTGAAAGGCCCAGACGCTGAAGGATGGTGGTCTCCGACTTGTTCACGCTTGGGAGCCGCCGTCCGAGTTGTACGAATGCGTTTGAATAGGCGGGGGTGGTACCTGCAAGACACTCCGATGCCTAAGTCAACAACGGGTTAAGCAGGTTTAGAGTATTGGAATTTAAAGATACCTGAGAGATGTCAGTGTATTTATAGGTGATGTGCCACTAACCACCATTGAAGTAGTTTCACTTCTGATGGTGGATAACCATCCCTGTATCTTAGGATTGTTGAGATCTCCCTTCTAAGAGTGGGTGAGAAATTTTGGAAGGCAATTACTCACTTAGTTAAATGTAGGCTGCCTATTTTAATCTATTCCGACCTCATCTAAGAGGTCGGATACGTGGACGTAACAATTTTTTTTTATTTAATCTCTTAATTTTACTGAGCCTGACTTATATTTTGGGATAGGATATAAACAAAAATAAAAATAAAAAATTTGCAAAAATCAAGCCATCATGTATCACAACCTATTCGAAATTAAAGTTAACTAATATAAAGGAAGAGGGTTGGATTAAATAAATTTAGCCCAATTCTAAATTATCAATTTAATCAATTTAATATATGTCATACCCAATGCAAGTGCTTATCATCAAAATACAACTTGATAATTAATTATGTAGTCAAATTCCACAAGAGATAGCTTCAATGGTGAAAGGATAAACAAAAGCTCAAAGGATCCCATATAAAATAGTAGTATATTTTTAATTATATTTCACAATAAAATATCATTAATAAAAAATTGACGTGTATGTGGAGTATTATTTTTTGAATTGGTTAGACACAAAATATTACTCTAATTCATGTGTGAATTTATTTTTTTTTAAGTACTTTCTAGGTCATTTTGCATCTGCGTGCAATTTTAGCTGCTGTAATTTTTGTTTCTCTTAATATATACGAGTTAATTATTAAAAAACAAAAAAAAAAAGATAATGGATAACTCCGGTAAAATGTAAGATAGATATGTTATATATAATTTAATAATACTTTTGATGGAGATGCTATGATTCTTTTTTAAGGGATGACCTTATCCACTTATACGATCGAATAAACTGATTTTATATTCACGTGTATATATATATATATAGGTGAATGCTATCCTATCTTCTCTAAAGTAATATGTAAGTTATTCTCTCTGATATGTCATATTTTAATTGGATGATTATTTTAACCCGAGTTACCTTCTCCATTCTTTCGTTGTGATTGCGCCTCCCAAGCATCACCGTTTCATTGGTATTTTGTTTTCTCTTCCCAAATCATTCTTTACTCCAAATCTCTTTAATTGTGTTTACTCCTCCCCACTCTTTCGTCGTACTCATTACGCCTCCCAAACATCACTGTTTCATTTGGTGTCTTATTTTCTCTTCTCAAATCATTTTTTCAGAAAAGGTACTCTAACTCTTTCTAATTGCGTTTACTCCTCCCCATTGTATTCCTTCTTCGTCGTTGTTACGCCTCCCAAGTATCACCGTCTCATTGGTGTCTTGTTTTCTCTTCCCAAATCATTTTTCCAGAAAAGGTGCTCCAACTCTCTCTAATTGCGTTTACTCCTTCCCACTCCTTTGTCGTCGTCATTGTGCCTCTTAAGTATCACCGTCTTATTAGGTGTTCCATTTTCTTCTTCTGTCAGGCTGTCACTGCCTTCCAAGATATTAACTCTCATGAGATAGTAACTCAGTTTAAAATAAACACCCAATTAAAATATGAGAGGGTTCTAAATTAGGGTTTTCTATGTTTTAAATTTAATCGAATCAAATTAAATTAGTTAAATTTGTGATAATAAAATATAATTAACCGGCCACAATTTAATTTATTAATTAGATACAATAGAAAAAGAGTTATCCATCTGCATTCGAATATTGTATTGCACTCGTGTGGACAAGTTTTAAGATTTATAGAAATTCCTTTCTCTTGTTCGCTAAGCAAAAGATTTTTTTAATAATTTCTAATTAAGCAAACCTTTTAATCAATTATTTTTCTATAAACTTTCGGTGGCCAGCCAATTTCTTGGTCAACAATTATAATCTTAATAAGAACGTTGTCTTGTCAGATTTTACTTACTCTTTTATTCTTATATGTTATATTAAAAAAAAAAACTTGTCAGTGGCTTTGACTTAATTGGCTTCATGTTATAAATTAAGTTTGAGTTTCTATTTTTTCGTGTGAGTAAATTATAAATATATATGTTGTAAACATCTGCTGATGAGATAAGTGATATATGTATATTTGACTCCCAATAATACAAAAAAAAAAAATTAATATTAATTCTGTACTATAATCTATTGAAAGATTTTTAAATGTATTGTCATA
>NC_029790.2:134044740-134048170 GCF_000816755.2 Arachis ipaensis | reverse complement strand
TTATTACTGTATTTTTTGTTGTTCAGATCTTATCAATACTTCTTTTTATTATTAGATTTAGGTTATTGTTTTTGACTTTTTTTTTTAGGGTTCTTTTTCATTATCACTATTTCGTCATCGTCACCTCTCACTGTTACTAAGTAGCGACTACCATAATGAGATTGGAATTGAAGAAGTAGAATAGTAGAAACAAAAAAGATGATAGTAGTAAACGATGATAACTTATATATTTTGATATGTCTAAAGTTTAGACTCAATTTTCGTGTGACTTAATATATTAGAGTTTTATCATATTTATAGTAAGATAAAGGTCTAAATAAATAATCCGATAAAATTATTGAGTAAAGTTCAAATTGAGTTAAATCTAATTTTATCTAATTTATAAATACTCCTAATTGTTTTGTACTGGCTAATTGTGCATTATGTTTCTCTCTTTAATTTTATTAAGCTTTCATTTACAATACAACTTTCATACATTACTTTGAAAATTATCATCTCTAATTCTCAAGCTTAATCTCTAAGAAAATAAAACTTAAATTCTATTTTGTTGCAAGAGATATTTCTAGCCAGCTTGTCCTTCAAACATGTGAATTGGGCCTTCTCTCAATTTTGACTTTCCAACAACACTGAACACACACATATCAAATACACCAAATAATTTGGACCATATATTCATGAACCCAACCATGTTTGTTAAAACGTTTTATGACAAAGTTTCTTTTAACTCCATTATAAGTTATAACTAAATTGTTGCATTGGATATAGTTTCTTTTATAACATATCTAATAACATTCCTCCTGTATTATTTCATGACATATATACGCATACCATGCATTATAAGTTTCGTTATCACTATGAAAAAAAAATTCATTTTTAGTGATAATTTATTTTGTCTTTTCTGACAACAAAAATATTTGTTAATACATACATTTATTGCCTACAATTAAAAAAGTTTTGTGATAATTTATTTTAATGTAGATATTTTCATGTGAATATAATATTATGAACCATCAGATAATTTGATATATTTGACTAAACCTATTTGACTAAATTATCTAACAGTTCACAATATTATTTTCACATAAAGATGTCTTTATAAAAGTAACCACTTTATATAATAATCATCGGTAAAGATCAATGAGTCTATTAAAAAATTTCCTCAAGAAGTCAAGAACTTACTAAATAATTTTTTCACAGACTCCTTATAAATTCATCATCACAAAAATGTTTTAGATATATATCTACTCATCTATTACACAAGAATTAAATTTGATTCTCTACCTTCTTTTACCATCTCAATAATGTGTCACACAAATAAATACAAGCCAGATCGCAGCCTTCTAACTAAACTGCCTAACCTGCCTATTTTCACCCCCCATGAGTAAAATATGGACAAAGTAAAATTAATCTCAATGAGAGGAAAGTGCATGAAAAAGAAATAAATTAATTAAAGAAGAAAAAAAAAGCTAATAATAATAATAAAAGGCCTGAAATATTCTGAAGATCATATTCTCTTGATTGTGCTACCCACTTTCCACGTGATTCCACGTATGCCATCTACCATATACACACTCATCATGCATGGTACAAATTTATTTACAATATACTTTTATTATTTTAAAAATTATTTTTAATATGAAATTAGAGATGGTATTTTGATTGAATATTGATATTTGATGTATATTACAGTATTGTGAAAATCATTCAACAAGCTCCTCACGTGTTGGCCAATATGCTGCCACGTGTCCAATACGTCCTCCACGTGTTGGCCAGGATGCTGTCACATGTCCAGCACACTCCCCACGTATTGACTTCTCTCCTACAAAATTCACACATCTATAATTACACCGAATAATCCCATTCAAAAAAAAATACCAATATTTTTTTCATATAAAAAAAATCAGCCTTATTATTTACTACACTTTAATTTAATTTAATTTTTTACCCCATCTTGAAAAGGGAGCTAGGGTGACTCATGAACTTTCTCTTGGTCAACGCATGAGCCAAAATTTGAGATGCAAAATTAAATTTAACTTTGATTATTATTATATTCATATAATTATTGCCTCAAAGTCTTTCATCTCTTGCCTAATAAATAAATGAATTAGTCCCCACAAAGCACCCCCTATCACCTATATTCAATCATAAACCCTCTTATTCCTTCACACCCTCCTACAAGTAATTAATTCAATTCCTATCATCATCATTTCCTACACTTACTTTTGTTGTTATATATATTATTATATCAAATAGCATTTTTTTCACCCATCAAATTAATTAAAGTATATGCCCCATAATTTATGTGATCATGAACTTTGATCATGGTGTCTCCAACACAAGCCTTCAACTTGGTCTTGCTCTTGGAATTGGCTTCCATCATCAAGAGAAGAATTGCATGAAGAAAAAGGAGGATGATCCATCAAGAAAATGCAATAATAAGGCATACCCATCTCTTACATTAGGACCAGCAATAATTGATGATGATAATCATAATAATCAAGCTTCAAAGATTATTGAAGACTCTAATTCTTCTCCAAGTGCAGTGTCATCGTTTTCCAACTCTTCTATCATAATCAAGAAGGAGAAAGATCAATTCTTGGTTGAAGAATTTGAGGTTGAGATTGATGAGAAGGCTCCATCATCATCAAGGGATGAAGATGGTAACAACACAAAAAGGAAGAAACTTAGGCTCTCAAAAGAACAATCTATAATCTTGGAGGAAAGCTTCAAGAACTATTCTAATCCCAATCCGGTAATTAATTAAATGCCTTATAACATTACTCCATTTATCTATTTTTCTTTTATGTACCATATTATTCTTTACTTATTTATTTATTTATTAGAGAAAATGACAAATAGGTCCCTGACCTTTTGTCCCGCGGACATTTTTGTTTTTGACCATTGAAAAATACTTTTAAGTTCCTGACCTTCACAAAACTTGGACAGATCAGTTCCTAACGGAGACATTTAGACGGATTAGTCCCTGACGGAGGCATTTGGACGAAGGGACTAATCCGTCCAAGTTTGTGAAGGTCAGGGACTTAAAAGTATTTTTCAATGGTCAGAGACAAAAATATTCGCGGGACAAAAAGTCATAGACCTATTTGTCCTTTTCTCTATATTATGTATATGTTAGCATTTTATTATTATTACAGAAAAAATAAAGACTATTATCCTCCTCATCAATCTAATCTTTCAATTAGTTATTAAAACCTAATCTTCTCTAACTAATATTTTCTCTAAAAGTAAAACTCAGTTTATTAATTATCAGAAGATAGAAACTTAGTTGCAGTTAATTTTACAGAAAGTTTATTGCTGAAAATTATTAAATAATTTGATAAATTTGACTAAATTATTATGTAAAGTCTCTCAACTATCAACTTTACATGAAGTTAATTACACTCGAATTTTCACCTGATAAGAATCATAT
>NC_029790.2:134044196-134044709 GCF_000816755.2 Arachis ipaensis | reverse complement strand
AAAGCAAGAATTGGCAACACACTTGCATCTGCTGCCGAGACAAGTGGAGGTATGGTTCCAGAACAGGAGAGCCAGGTATGGTTCCCAGAATAATATGCTTCCATATTCTCTTAAGAGAAATTTAATTAATTACTTAAAAAAAAATGTAATTTTTAGAGATATTAGCTAGTAAATATTTTTATTATTTTTATGAAACTGTTTTTTTTTAAATATAATTAAACCATTGTTTTCATTAAAAAGATTTTATTTGGGAGCTAAAAGATAATTATTGAATCCTTTAAAGCATGAAACAAATTTTATAAATTTATCATTACTTAGTTGAAAAGTACTCGGTTTTAAGCATTTCTTTTTAACTTTTTCACTTTTTTACTGGAAAAGTTTGTTCACCAATATGAACGTGAATATAACTGGAATAGCACTAGCAAAAAGATTTTTATGTTTAGAGATGGGTATTATTTTTTGGTTTCCCTAACATGAATTTAATTTTTGGAATATTTTCAAGTGTACCGTCAT
>NC_029790.2:134043115-134044176 GCF_000816755.2 Arachis ipaensis | reverse complement strand
AAAAAATTTCAAGAATTGAAAAGAAAAGTTACTCTATTTTAATTTATTTTAATATATTATATTTGATGGTCACAGGACAAAGCTGAAACAAACAGAATCAGATTGTGAGTTCCTGAAGAAGTGCTACGAAAGTCTAACAGAAGAGAATAAGAGGCTCCAAAACGAGCTTCAAGAACTCAAATCAATGCAAACAACACCACCCTTTTCCATGCAAATTCCACCAACAACTCTTACTATATGCCCTTCTTGTGAGAAAATTTGGTCTAATAATAATAATAATAATAATAATAATGGGGAATTATTGCTTATAAGTTCAAAAACTCATCAACACCATAATCATTTCTACAAAAATAATGGATATCCATTATTCAAACACTCATCATCCGCAACATGCTAGCTTTACATATAGAAGGCTATAAACACTACACAGAATTTTCAGGGGAATTATTGTTGTATTTCGTTATGGGTATTTAATTTTGTGATATGGTGGTGAGGTCAATTATTATATATCACTTAATTAGCAAAGTGTAATGTAATTAAATCTAGCTTAGTAGTATAGAGCTCCCATGTGATTTTTTTTACCATCAAATTTTAGATTATAATAATGCAATACATAGCTCAAACAGAGTTTTTGTTTTCTTTTTTTTTTTTAATGTATTTTGATTATATATTTATATGTAAGATATACATTTAGGAGAAACACTACTATAAGAATAAGAATAAGAAAGCTGTCACTTCAACTAAGTTTTCTTCAGTTTATTATGATTGATTAATAATGTTGGGCATGTCAACAATTAGTATTCTAGGTGTCCCTTTCATATATACACACACTGAGAGCATAAATTGTGTTTTACAATACAATCACAATCATTTTTTTGATAATTATTCACATCATCAATGTAAAGTAGTTATTTTTATTAACGTCCCATTATGTAATTGAATGCATGTGTAAAACAATTTTACATTAACAGTATAATTAAATATATATATATATATATAAAATTTATTTTCAAAATTTAAACAAATAAAATAAGACATATTAATATTTATATCTCTAACAT
>NC_029790.2:134041930-134042672 GCF_000816755.2 Arachis ipaensis | reverse complement strand
TATATATATATATATATATTTTGTGACTAAACAAAAAAAAAAGGAAAAAAATAGAGACAAAATCAAATTAATTGGCTAGATTTATATCTAAATCTATTAGATGTTGAAGCTCACTCCATAGTTGACTCTAATTCGAGCGAATGTGCGCATCAGTAGAAGCGACTGCTTTAGTCATACAATTTGCAACACTATTCGCATTCTTCTAAGTTAAAAGAATAGAGACTCTCTAATTCCAATTCATAACCTCCTGTATATATTTTGCCAAATTCCATTTCGGAATATCATTACTAAGCATTCTTTAGTTTACCAAAAAAGACTTCGGTCTATTTCACAAATAATCTCATGAAATCCACTATCTCAAACTAGAAATAGACTTCTCCAAATCGTATACAATTCAGCAAAAAAAAAAAAAATACTGCACACTTCGATTTTTCCATTGTAACTTTTCAACCAACATCCATCAGAATTGTGAATGATATAACCAAAACCAACATAACCAAAAAAAATAAAATAACTATATCACAATTCAATTTAACAGAATAAATGAGAGGTGAAATTCAATACAAACAAAGTGAAGATTAATAAATAATAAATGATGTTATTTTTTGTCATAACTACTGATGGCCGAGAAAACAATTTTCACATCTTAAAAACTTAAACTTGATTTAATTTCTATTATTATTATTTTTTAAAAAATACGGTTGGCTGGAATATTGAGTGTTGTTAAAAATGGAATTATATG
>NC_029790.2:134040905-134041845 GCF_000816755.2 Arachis ipaensis | reverse complement strand
ATCTAATTTGATTCAATTTGTTCCTAACTAACGTTTCATATATGTTTTAATTTTATCATTAATATTTTAAATTTATTTAAGGATTTTAATATATTAGAGCTTATATTGCATAATTTCATGCTTTAAACCAAAAAAAAAGTTACATTAATTTCTACTTTTCTCTCTATTTTGTAGGAGTCGACCATAATAAAAACAGAAAACATAAAAGAATTTAATTTTAATAGAGCTGAATTTGGCTCCATTAGGACCATTATATTGTGCTCAGAGCCTCAAATACAATGCAGGATAATAATTGGCGACTATAACATCGGGTTAGAACTTAGATGCCACATCTGATCTAGACTGATAGAGATACAAAATTTTGTGTTTTTATATTTTGTCTGGTGATAAACTAAAATAAATTATAAAAATTTAATTTATTTTCATTTTTTTCATTCAAAAAATTTGAGATGAAAAAAATAATAATAACAAAATATAATTATAAAAAATTAATAAAAATAATAAAAAAAAATAAAAAATAAGTTGTGTTCCTTGTTAATATCCCTGTGTCCTTCATGTCATGATGGATACAAAATACACTAATTCAGTATCTTTAGACACACTGTTTCTATTCATGTCTCTTCTGTCAAACATAATTTTGTGTCTTTGTATCTATGTCTCAGTCTCCTGTCTCTGTAAATAAACGCAGCCTAATATCCCTATGTGTGTATTTGTACCTTTCAAATAAAAGTTATATAATATGCTTTTTTTTACAATAATGTTAATATCAATCAATTTTTTAAAATTAATTTTTAATTTTAAATTCTAAATTTTAAACTCTGAATTTTAAATTTTAAATTCTAGCCTTAAACTCTAAATTCTCCAAAAAATAAAAATTAATTAAATAATTTTATAATAAAAATATTAACTAATTAAAATTAATTCCCTATATTTATTCCTA
>NC_029790.2:134037324-134037724 GCF_000816755.2 Arachis ipaensis | reverse complement strand
TTGTTTCCATAAAACTATATATATATGGATGGGAGTATACATGTGGAGTCTAATCATATATGGCAGCAGATAATAATAAATGAATGAAAGAAAATTGAAGATGAAGCTTCAAATCTTAAAAGATTAGGCCGGTGAAGATAATATATATTTGACATCCACAAATGTCTTTGCATGCGAAAGGAAGTGAATTTCAACGCACAGCATGCAAAAGCCCAAAATTTGGAGCAGCCAACTCTATCTATGAATCAATTGAATCATCATTGCGTTCTAGAATGGGGTTTGTGTGTTAACTTGAGTTTCTATCATTTTTCTTTATTTTGTAGAAGTAATTTATGGTTATTTTAATATACTTTTAAATATTTTTTTATTAATATGAAAAAAAGTTTCCTTTATAAAACAT
>NC_029790.2:134036415-134037186 GCF_000816755.2 Arachis ipaensis | reverse complement strand
TTAAACGGTTCAACCCATTTAACCCACAAATTTATTGGGTCAGACCTAAATGGACCGGAATAGCCCATTTGACAGCCCTACATAGTTTAAATATATGTAAAAAAGTGGTGACATACCTTTAGTGTCACGTATCATAACACAATTTGTCTATACATTTACTAGAATATTATTCTTACAAGTAATTTAAATTAGCACTGGAATATGTTAAATATCTCAATTTAGTCTCTAAAATAAAAAGTTATGAATCAAATTAATTTTTGGACTAAACTTTTTTCAAAATTTTTTCCATAAATTAGAAAAAAACTCTCGTTATTTTTCAAACTTATTAATTTTCATCTATTTTTTATATGTAACTTAAATAAAACTCTTGCTACATGTATAATAGAAAAATTATTTAAAAAAATTACTGTACAACAAATCATTTTATAAAAACAATTACAACATAAGAAAATATTAAAAAAAACATTCTCTTTATACAATTGTTTTCTCTTTTTGTTAAACTAAAAAAATGTTCATTGCTCAAATATAAAATTATTAAATAGTTATTTTAAGAGTAATATATTTCAATCAAATATAATACATCATCACCAATTAAATCGAACTAATAAACTTAAAATATGTAAACCTAATGGTGATAATGAAAAGCTTTGTTTTTTGTTGTTTTGTTTTTTCTTACATGATAATATCATTGATCCTTTTCAAATTCTAATGATATATATTTTGACGATGAAAGATAGAAGGAAAAAAAATATAAAAATATATAATGTCTAT
>NC_029790.2:134033010-134036181 GCF_000816755.2 Arachis ipaensis | reverse complement strand
AATAGAAAAAGAAATTAATGGATGAAATATTAAGGATTTTGAATTTGTGAAAAAAAAAAAGTAAAATTGTTCTAAAGACTATTTTGTTTTATGATATTTAATTTCAAAAATTAAAATAAGTTGCTCAATAAAATTCAAAAGACAATATAAATTTATTGCAATGATAACATACGAGTAATATGTATTACCAAATTGACACATGGACAAATCATGTTATGACACGTGTATTATTTTGTATTTATATTGATATATCTTGTATCGTTAACTAACACATCATTCTATTACACATGGTTAATTTATATTCTAATCCGTAGCACTAATTATTTATGTTTTTTTGTCACGTTAATACGCTGTTAACAAAAAACATTCAAGAAACTAAAATACGAATTATGGAGTGAAAATTTAAATCTAAATTGAGATCAGAGAATTAAAATTAGAAGACCAATTTAAAAGTTGAGTGAAAATTTAAAGACTATTTTAAAACTTAAAAATTTTTTATTTTTAATTAAGTAAGGTTCTGTTTGGTTTAACATTTATGATTTTTGACAAATTTATTAGTTTGAAATTTCTTTTTAACAAAATCGTAAGAATTTGAAATTTCTTTTTGACAAATTCATTTTAATTAGACGAAGAATTTCTTTTATATATTGAATTGTATTTGATTTGAGTATGTTTAAGGTACGTTTAAGCTAAGAGAATAATTTTTGTTTGGATAAAATAAATTATTAATTAGAATTACTTTAAGAGATATAATATAGTTTTAAAGTGTGTAAACACATGCTTGATAAAAATATTAATATTTCACCTAAAAAAATACTTTTGACAAAATAACAATATACAAAACTGATGAGTTTAGACTTACTTCTTCCAAAAGTAATGTAGATCAAATTAGTTTTGGTTGGTTAATTATATTGGACCAAAAAGGTACTAAATTAATTCCCTCAAAAGCTTAATGTACACCGAATTAACTACTGTGATCACATCAATAAATTGTGATAATAAATAATAGTCTTGACTCTTGATCATTTCATCATCATTCTTGTCATTTCACCAATGATTTTCATTAGTCGGCAAAACCCAATTAGCCACTAATAATTATTATGATAATTAATAAAATAATTATTTCGTACATGCATGTGTTCATTTTCTAATGTATCGGATGCTAGAGACAAGTTAATCCTCTCATCAAAAGTGTTAGGTAACCTGGCATCGGATTTGATGGTCCCAAAACGTTTGGACCATTAAATAGTTTTATAATAAAATATAATTTTTTAAATTTTTTAATAATTGATAAATAGTCTTTATCTAATTTTAATTATAAATTAATCTCATATATTTTTTTAATTATAAAATTTATTTTTTATTTTATAAATTATTATTTTATCATTAATCTATTATGTTTATTAACAATCAAAAACAAAACCAATAATGAATTAGATCTTCCGTTGATCGTAATAAACTTTTTGGCTATTCCAATCGATTAAAAAATTATATTTGATCCGTGACGTTCGTCAAGGACTGTGAAATCATATTTCTTTAAAAATCAATCGATTGGATTATCAAAACAATCGATTGAATTTCAAATTTTCATAACTCAATCGATTGGACTACAGGTTATTATCACAAAAGAATCGATTGAAAATTGCAAGGCAGTATGGTTTTCACAAAAATCAATCGATTGGTCATATTACGCAATCGATTGAACGATGACTAAAATGTGGGTTTTTAATAATTCAATCGATACTACTCAATCGATTGAATGCTTCAAAACAACCCGAGGTCTCATAATTCAATCGATTGGTTGTGTTACCCAATCGACTGAAGTCATCAAAACAATATGGATTTGCCGAATTCAATCGATTGTTTGTGCTACCCAATAAATGATACATAAAAGACATATAAAATTGATTAACCATCACTTACAATTCTTAGGCACAAAAAGTCACAAGTCTATTCAAATACGTATAATATATTATCATTTATCCAAAAGAGAGAATGCATAACCAATTATCCTAAATAAGACTACAAGTTTGGAGTCTCATTCATTTATGCAGTCAATCACGTTCACATGCTCAAGTGAATAAGCTCAAGAAGACAATGTTATAAGAATGCAAAATTGACATCACAGTTCTAAGATCTGAATATAGCTAAAACTAAAAGACGGACAGGATGCAATTCTTAGTGGATTAGGATCAGCCTCAATTCTTTCCATTAATATAAAGTTCTAATATGCAAATCCATATTGTTTTGATGACTTCAATCGATTAGGTAACACAACCAATCGATTGAATTGTGAGACCTCTGGTTGTTTTCGATTGAGTAGTATAAGCAATTGATTGAATTGTTAAAAACCCACATTTTAGTGATCGTTCAATCGATTGGGTATTATGATCAATCGATTGATTTTTGTGAAAATCACGCTGCCTTGCAATTTTCAATCGATTATTTTGTGATAACAACATGTAGTCCAATCGATTGAGTTATGGAAAACCTGAAATTCAATCGATTGTTTTGATAATCCAATCAATTGATTTTCAAAGAAACATGATTTCACAGTCTTGGGCGAATGTCACAGATCAAATATAATCTTTTAATCGATTGGAATAGCAAAAAAGTTTATTACGATCAATAGAAGATCTAATTCGTTATTGTTTTTGTTTTTGATTGTTAATAAACATAATAGATTAATAATAAAATAATAATTTATAAAATAAAAAATAGTTTTTATGATTAAATAAAATATATAGAATTAATTTTTAATTAAAATTAAATAAAAATTATTTATCAGTTATTAAAAAATTTAAATAATATATTTTGTTATAGGACCATTTAATAGTCCAAACGTTCTGGGACTATCGAATCCGATGCCAGGTAGGTAACCTTTTCCACGTAATACTCAGAAAAAGGTTTGGGGATAATTTCCATACAGAATATATGTAAGTCTTTACTTCTATATATTTTCTTTGGATAAGAAAGTAGAATATAAATATTCCTATTTATTGTTTGATTCATAAAAAAATATTTGATTTCCTTCCTTTTCAGTTTTAGAAGAGACGGATTACAATGTACGAAGATTCTTTTATGATTAAAATACACTTTAGCTGTTTGAGTCCTTTTTTCATGTGTGTTATAAATGTTAAATAATAAATAATTTTAACTTTTAGCTTTTGT
>NC_029790.2:134029760-134032760 GCF_000816755.2 Arachis ipaensis | reverse complement strand
CCACAAATGTAAAAAAAAAAATATAACCAACAAAAACCATGAAATTTATGTCATTCAACTCAATCCAAGAACTATTTTTCTTTTGTCTCGGGTTAACTTTTTTTCCCCAATCAAACATTTTTTTGGTGACTTCTCCAATCAAACATTTTAACCCAATTCAACTCACCCCAATAATTCTTTTAGTAAAAATTGATCACTTTTGTTCCTAACTAATTCACAACTGTTAAAGAGATAAATAATGGACTTCTTTACTTAATTGCTACTATTTATAAAACTAATTAAGTTCAATTAGGAAGTTAATTTTTGAAATTATTTTATGTTTTAAATTTAAATCCTAAATCTTAAATTTAAACTCTAAATGTTAATCATAAACCTTAATTAAACCTTCTAAAAATGAAGATTAAGAAAATAATTTTACAATAAAAGTTTAATTAAACTTGACTAATTTGATTTCCTATATTTATTCTATTTAGTTTGGTTGGAGGGGTTTATTTTTTTATGCTTTGAATCCCCAAAAAAAAGTATTAAAAAAAATAAACTAATAAACTTTGATTTGGGGGATTCTTTTAGGGTTAAAAACTCTCACATAACATAAACAAAATTCTCTATCAAAGAAAATGTTTTTTCGCATTACAAAAGCAATATAATATATTGATTATGGAAAAGTATATGGAACCAAGAGGTGATTAGCAAAAAATAAACAACTTAACTAATTTATAATTATATTTAATTAATTTTATTTGTTTTAATTTATAATATTTGATATTAATTGTTTCTCATCCCAAATTAAAATTTTGAATGATATGTTGGAGAAATAGGAGGCGGGGATTACGGAACTTCCAACAATCTCAATTCTTAGTATATAAAAAAATTTATAAAATATATAAAAGAACATCCATTTAGTATGAAAAAGAAACATTCTGATACTTAATAGAAGAAACATCCTAATGCCTAGTATAAATACCATCCACGTAGAAATTTTGGATTCATCCAGAGACATTTGGTTAGTTTTTGGCTGGTACCCTCTTGATTCCTTAGTATTGTTGATTGATTATATGTGAAATGTGATAGAAGAAAGGAAAACTAGCTACTCTCAAAAAATCTCGAGTGATGAAGAATAACGGACCAATTAGGAGTGAGTATTTATTTTTACTAGTTAAATTTGATTTAAAATGAGTAATTATTTTCATAAAGTTAAATTTGACCTATTAATTATTATTTTCTTACTTTTTTTTTTAACTATTGGGCATGTCTCGCTAGTTTTTTATGGTAGCGTTTGTTTTGAGGTACTGAGACAGAGATTGAGAGATTAGGACTCAGTATCATATTTGTTGGTTTAAAGATTAGTACTAAATTTTCTGTCTCTGTCCCCAAAATTTCAGTATTTCAGTACCTCCAAAAAATAGAGACATAGAAAACTAAAATTTTTAGAGATGAAAACTAAAATTTTAATAACTTTTTATACCTAAAATACCCTCATTTCAATTAATTAATTCTAATTTTATCCTTTGTGCAAATTAAATTAGAATTTCATTTTTGTTTCAATTTCTGTCTCCCATTTTACACCAAACAGAATACTGAAATTTAATCTTTGTCTTTTAGTTTCTGTCTCTCAATCTCAATCTTTCTATCTCTATCTCTCTACCAAGCGCTACATATGTGTTGTAATTACGAATTTTACGGAATAAATTATAAAATACTCAAAAAAATCAGTTTACTGAAAATCGGATCCTGACATTCTAAAGGCTATTATAGTTAGTTATTCCGAGTTATTATTCAAAAGATTATTATAGTTAGTTACTCCGAGTTACTTTTTTTGTTAGGTAGTTTGTTAGAGATTAGATTCCTTGAGCTTCTAAAAGCTACATTCAAGTGTAGCTCTTATTAATTCGAAACATTATACTTAATATATAAATCAAATCATTAATTGAACTCAACTAATTATCACATATCCAAGTTGTTCCGAAAAAGAAAACTTAAGAAGCATATGAATATAAAATAGACCAAGATGGTCCCACAAATTAAACATCGATGATGAGTAGCATCACAAGTTTTGTGATGGATATATATGTTCATCTCATATATATCATCATCATCATATACACTTAGGGGAAAAACAAAAAGGCTTTATAGGATCCTTACAAACTTATATGGTACAGAAATTAAAGCTAGCTCCAAATCTGCATGCACCAAAAATCACAACTTAAGAGTTACACACTCCCCAAAATTTTGTATAGTTGATGTGTAACAACTAAAAAATCAAAGGCACAATTTCATAATAATAATAATAGTGTGAAGTGTATATAATTATATATATCAGTGAAGAGTCTGACTAACAGTTAGCTATATTAGGAAAGTTGTAACTAACTCCTAACTGATTCAGTTAGTTATGCTGAGTTGGCAAAAGCTGTTACGGAATGCCAGCTAGACTCAGAAGTTAGTTGCAACGAACATAGTGAAGCATCGGCTATAAATAGCAAACTGTGTAACTAACTCATTGCATTGAATCATACAAATCAATCTCTCTCTCAAACCAATCTTCCATCACTCTGATCTCTCTTTTCTCTATCTGTTTTCACTTTTTCTTTTCTTTCTCAGATTACCACCGATACCTTCATCTACGATATATATAAATCAACCTCTAGTCTTAAACTACAAAATTAATCTAGAACTATAAAATAATTTGGTATAAACGGCCTTTTTTATGGTAATTATGGCTATTATAAATGCGTAATAAAAACGAGATCAGGCTGATGTAATTATTTATCTGGTTCAAGGTCATGTGTTTAAAAAGGAAGCTACTCAAATAAAGACGCTTAAAAAGTCTTTTTTTAAAGATGTTTTTAGTAATTAAAATTTAATATATATAATCAATTAAACTGGATTATTTTTGTCAAAATTAAACAAGATAAATTGATTTGACCGAAAAAGTGATAAACCAAACATTGAATTGACCTAAATTAATATTTTTTTTTTATAAAAAATAATTATAATAACCTT
>NC_029790.2:134028796-134029434 GCF_000816755.2 Arachis ipaensis | reverse complement strand
GTTTACCATTTTTTTGTCAAATCAAATTGTCTGATCTAATTTTGACAAAAATAACACAATTTAATAATTATATATAATAAATTTTAATTACTAAAAAATATCTTTAAAAAAATACGTTTTAACCGTCTTTATCTGAGTGACTCCCTTCTAAAAAAAGTCATAATCTTGAGCGCTATTTTAGAAATTACGGTAATTTTTATAATATTATGCGACATAATAACAAAGAAACCCTAATTAATAGGTTAAAAATATAAAGAAGGTGATAGCTTAGCTTACAGTTAATTAAGAGGTGTTGATCATGGAGCTAGACGGTAGTGAGGATCAGGCAAATAATGAGGATCCATATAGAGGGTTGCTTTCTGATGAGCATGAAGGCCATCCATCACCATGAACTGCATGTCTTCAGAGGGTTTCCAGTGCCTCTTCCTTTGATTTATGAACCAGTTGTTTATTTGTTTTTGGTCCAAACCTGTTGATTCTGCCAGTGCCACCTTCTCTGATTCCTGCAGTAATTTTAAAATATTATAAGGGGAAATTTTGTAATAACATTCCCATAAAATCATTTATCCTTAAAAAAAAAACTAAGCCTATGAATCATGAATACTGAAACATCTTAATATTTTATTAATATTAAAATA
>NC_029790.2:134028206-134028660 GCF_000816755.2 Arachis ipaensis | reverse complement strand
TGGATGTGTCTAAATATATAAAAAAATATTTTTTATTATGACGCAATTAGATAAGTAAGACGTGAATTATACAAGTGTCAGATGAATGTAGTATTTAAAATGTATCTGAGACATAAATATACAGAGACTCAATTAAGTGTACATATTTCATAAGCTTAAACATACAAAGAAAAAATTCTATGATTATGTATGTTGTTGATTGAATATTCATAAAATGTATGAGGTTGTAAAGAAATGTAAGAAATTTACATACCGAAGGATAAGGCCATTTGTAATGAAGTTCCCACCAGTTAAGGAGCTTCTGCCTAGCTTCCTTAGGCAGTTTTCCTTTCTTCTTCTTCTTGGAGAGTTCTTGCTTAAGGCTACTCAAGTAACCACTATATTTTCTAAGCAAATGGTTCTTCAGTTCACGGTCTTCAGCTCTTGGATCAATCTCTGCTACTTCTGTTTCTCC
>NC_029790.2:134025299-134027996 GCF_000816755.2 Arachis ipaensis | reverse complement strand
AATAATTTTAGGTTTAATTACTCTGTTACTTCTTAAGTTTTTATACATGTTTTTTTTAATTAGGTCTATACATCATTTTTAATTTTATAACGAGATCCTTTCTAATATAAAAAATGTTATAGTTAATTTCATATTTCTCTGCAAATTGAAAGTATCCATAATTAAGAACTTAATTAGATCTTTAATCACATGTTTTTTGAAAAAAACATTCTGTTAATTTTAACGTTTTTTGACATAAAAAGAACCTAATTATAAAATTAATAGTCGTGTAAGAACCTAATTAAAAAGAAAAAAATATAGGAATCAAATTACAAATTTGGTAAAACTATAAAGAACAATAGAGTAATTAAACCTATATAAATTTACACTTTGTTAGAGCAAATACTATATTATATATGATCATGGATAACTTTTTCATAAAATATATCTCTTTGATCAATTCAATTATTGTTGATTAATTATTTTATCATGCTACTTATGTGTGTCAAATTTTATAAAAACTGAATGTACATTTTGATTTCATGTATACAAATTAAATAAAATGGTGTGGACCCAATTATTTTAGATTAATATAAAATTTGATCAACAAAATCTATATAGTAAATAATATAAGCTTAGAATAATTTGATATAATTATTTCAATAACAAATTATTCAACAATATAATATACTTAAAATTAAGAATAAATTACCATTTGTATCCATTAAAGATACAAACGCTGACAAATATATCCATATAAAAATAAAACGACAATTATATTCACAGAAGATAGTTTTCGTGTGCCAAGAATACCCTAATAGACCAATTGTGTAACTAACGTCTGGGTACTCTTGACACACGAAAGCCATCTTCTATAATTATAGTTGTCGTTTTATTTTTATATGGATATATTTATCAGCATTTATATCTTTTATGAATACAAATGATAATTTATTCTAAAATTAAGCCATAATAGTTTTGATCTTTGTAGATATGAGTATGTAAGAAGTAATTAGTAGACACATGCATCTAAATGAAGCAATATGTAAATCCATGGTTGTTTTAATAATCCAATTATTGTTATGCTAAATTAAGGCCTTTTCCATCTTTCAATAGGAGAGGCACACATAGTTGTTAGAGTACTACTAAATTATTTGTTAGTGCTCTTTATAGTAATGATTATAGTACTAAAATATTGAATAAGGTGCACATCAACTATTTAAGCCAAAAATAAGTGCACACACCCAACAATAATGACACATTTGGGGTAAAAATTATATAAGAAATGATATTATAGAAAATGAGAATGACATTAGTATTTTTTTAAATTAATTATAAAAATAAGGTTTAATTACTCTGTTGGTCCTATAGTTTCGCAAAATTTTCAATTAGGTCCTTATACTTTTTTTCCTTTTAATTAAGTCCATGTACCAATTTTTTTTTCAATTCAGTCCCTCTTAACAGTAATTAGTTTAATTATATAGGATTTCAATTAAGAAAAAAAAATTGATGCAGGGACCCAAATAAAAGGAAAAAAAAAAGTATAAGAACCTAATTAAAAATAAAATTTGGTGTAAGAACTCAATTAAAAAGAAAAAATATATAAGAATCTAATTGAAAATTTTACAAAACTAAAGAGACCAATAAAATAATTAAACCTAAAAATAATTAGTCCTCAGCAACGGACAATATTATTTGGACAAGTTTAACAATATAAAACAATTATTTTTTCCAAAGCAAAACTTTAGTTTTGTCAATTATACATTTACTTTTTCTCTTAATTTTACTTTTTTTTTTATTTTGCATGATTATTAACTAGAAATTTTTCATATATCGATAGCTTACAAAAGTTGTTGAACAACTCATACATTTTCTTTTTTACGTTGCCCATAAGTTTTATTCATTTTAACAGTTTCCACACGTGGGAAGTTTACTTTAAGGGAATAGGATACTCCAAAAATACCTTAAAATTTCTATTCTAAGTGAGGCATACACTCTCATTGAAAAGGCAGCCATTGATGAAGAAATTGACTGTGTTAATAAATAATTGGGGTAAAGTATATTTTTTGTCCTTAAAGTTTGGCAAAAGTTTTAAAAATATCCTTAAATTTTATTTTATTTTAATTTTGTCCCAAAAGTTTTTGATTTGTATCAAATATATCCTCGACGGCTAAATTTTCAAAAAATTTAAGACCAATCTAACAATAATGCATGAAAATGATGCTTGATTTGCGTGTGTTGAAGGTTGTTCTTATGAAATTGTTGTTGAATTGGTCTTAAATTTTTTGAAAAATTAGCCTTCAAGAGTATATTTGATGCAAATCGAAAACTTTTAGGACAAAATTGAAACAAAATAAAACTTAGAGATATTTTTAAAACTTTTGTCAAACTTTAAGGATAAAAAGTATACTTTACCCTAAATAATTGAATTCATTGTGTTCCTAAACCCACTCTTATCAACCTTCTTTTCATGTTATTATCATTTTTATACACGGTATTTTCATATTAATGTATTTAAATGTAATATTCTTATTGATAAAGTATTAATTAAAGAAATACAAGAAACAAAGACATTCATTAATATTACTAATCATTAAAAAAAGTTTTTAGTAAATACCATTTTTATCATTTCAATACAGACGTTACGCACGGAATATAAGACATGTACATATACATGGAGAAAGAAATTAAATTAAAAAAATTACAAAAATATATGAA
>NC_029790.2:134024826-134025108 GCF_000816755.2 Arachis ipaensis | reverse complement strand
TTCATTAATTATTTAAATATATATTTTAAATATGAAATTAATATTTTTCATATATTTATTATTTGTAGTAGAAAACATCCAATCGTCGCACAGTGTCCATGGGAACTTGGAGGACTGGAACGGCATCCAATGTATTCTTTCAGTTATTGTGCTGCCGCTAGTAATTGAGTAGATTATAGTTTCTCACTCTAATATTTAGAGTAAATTTTAAAATTGTTTTTATTGTTTAAATTATTTAATTTAAATTTTTAATATTTTAAAATTATATTAATATTAGTGATC
>NC_029790.2:134024393-134024798 GCF_000816755.2 Arachis ipaensis | reverse complement strand
GTTAATAATGTGATAAAATTAAAACGATTTTGAATCATTAAAAATTTAAATACGACAAAAATATTAAAAACAAAAATAATACATTATTTTTAAAAGAATTATCAAATCAAGTATAATGAAAATAAATTTTAATCGAATAAATTGTATTACAAATTTAAAAATTTTACTCATTACTAGTAGATAAACTTCTGTTAAAAGAAAAAAACACGATACTCTTTTTGTCTCGAATATATCAAAAATTTTTAATATTTAGTTTAAATAAACTTTATTTAATAATATTAATGTTTTTATGATATATAATCATTTAATTATTTTTTAATCACATCTAAATAAATTACTCTTAATCGTATTACTTTCATTCTAAGTAAATTTATTTTTCTTTTAATTTTACTCTTAAAAATTTTA
>NC_029790.2:134022541-134023418 GCF_000816755.2 Arachis ipaensis | reverse complement strand
TACATACTCATTCTAATTTCATAATTAATATACTCATTCTAATTTCATAATTAATTGAAGACTACAAATGATAATAGCGTGTGTATGTGTAAAAGGAATTATATTTATACGATGAGTAAAGTGATAATTAAATTCTTAAATTCTTGAAGATGTTAATCTTGAATTAATTAGTCTTTGAAAAAAAAATACCAATTAACTAGACTCTTTAAGATAGCAAACGATGGACATATATATATTATTCTATCAATAAATAGTGTTAAACAAAATGAAATTATCTATATATTTTATTATTTACAATGGTGCATGTCTCATTAATGTAACATGAGCATAAAAACTATATAGTTTTGGACATTGTTTTGGACAGTGAAATATTTATTATCTTTTGAGTTTTCATATATTTTTTATCAACTACTTTCTATTTTTCACAAATCCTATCAAAACAAGTAAAATTTTATTCAAAAAATTATTATTTATAAAACTCTTTTATAAATAGACATATCAGAATAATTAATAATATATATAAATATCACTATTAAATTTTAGTTAATAAGTTATTAAAAAATATCATATATCTATTTTTACTATCTTAAAAAATTAAATTAATATTTTTTTAAAATTAATTAATCTAAAATTAAAATCCTCAGAAACTAATTGTCACTTTACTTTTACAAGAATGTTGTCATATGATACAAAACCCAATGAACCGTTTTGCTTAGCAAAATATAGTGTGAAAATGTATGTTGTGGTTTACAAAATTCAAATTGATTAACTAGGAAAACCCTAAAAAGAATCACTTTGTCAGAACTCAGAATTAATGAAACCTGGGAAAGACAACAACAAGCTTAGAGTAGAGTAGAGAATTTGGGTTTGTTTTAGC
>NC_029790.2:134021946-134022448 GCF_000816755.2 Arachis ipaensis | reverse complement strand
GTATATATAAAGTATTTAAAATTAAAATTAAAATTGTACTAACTTGTCAAATCATGGGGTTAAAAAGAAAGAAAGAAAGATGCTGTGCTTAGCTTCTTTCTTTGATTAAAATTAATGGCGAAGTGAGATATATATATATATATAACCCTAAAAATTTTTTAAAATGGTATAATATTATTATAAGCTCGTGATTAGGGTTCTGTGCATCTTCTTCTCTATCTGGGTCCCCTATAATCCCCCACGATTTGAAGAAGGTTGGAAAAAATGTTTTGGTCAAAATTTCATGCCTCAGTACACAAACACCTCGAGTTTTCGAATTTCAAGAATTGCAGAAACCATGCGCAAAATTTTGTGCCAACATTATTTTAGAGGAAAAAAATTCTAGGCCAGAATTAATGAGCTTTTTTTAGAGTGAGATTCAGTTATTGTATGGTTATTAGTAAAAGAAAAAAAAATTACATTTTTAATTTATAAAAAATTTGTTTAAAAAAAACCCTAGTAT
>NC_029790.2:134020954-134021361 GCF_000816755.2 Arachis ipaensis | reverse complement strand
GAGTATTTTTTTGGTTAAACTTTTATTTATTTAATGCATAATTTTTTAAAATACAACAAAATTTTCAGTTTTAATTGTTTAAAAAATAAAACCCTAAAATAAAATTTTAATTCTAAATCTTGTTTTCTGTATGGACTCATAGTCTTTGCCGACATTGAATTTTAGAAGAAATTGTGAAAAATTGAGAAGGGGGTGAAAAGGGGAATAGGGCACTTGTTCATCATTACCAACCCTATAAAGAGAAAGTTTTATAATTTAATTAAATTAAAATACAGACTATACCTTGGAAGATCCTAACGGGTCCATTGCAAAGCATATTTAGCTGTGTTTCTATTCTTCTCATGAAATCCATAGCCTCTTGTATAGGCCTTGTTAATTCCTCTCTATACTTCACAAGCATGTCATAG
>NC_029790.2:134019416-134019827 GCF_000816755.2 Arachis ipaensis | reverse complement strand
CCCACCCAAAAAAGAATAATATTTTATAAAAATAAATAATAATTTAAATTAAAAAGAAGACCCCACACCATGAATTGGTCAAGTTCTGGGTCCTTATTGTAACTTTCCCTTGAGCTAACTGAAGATCGTTGCCGTGCCTCAAATTCCTGCCTCGCCGCCACCAGTCGCGCCACCACTTCCGGCGGAGCTCCAACCTACAAATTAAGTTGTTATAGATAAACCACTACAACAATTCCTTAAGATAGCGACGGTTATTTTGCGGTGGTTTTCTGAGATAAATTATAACTATATGAGATAAAGAAAAAGGAAATAAAGAAAGATATATTCAAAAAAAATGTGTAAATTGTAATTGAATTAAATAATGTTAGATTTAAAACATCTTTTAATTAAAAATTTTATCTATTTTGGAAA
>NC_029790.2:134017167-134018680 GCF_000816755.2 Arachis ipaensis | reverse complement strand
TGTAAGCAAAATAAAAATGGTTAATAAATAAAATAAATTAATAATTAATTGAAATGATAAGTAATTAATTACCTTTTGGCAATCCATGTAAGCTTCTAAGAGATTAGAGTAGTGAGGATGAGCAATGATTTTGGCTTTGATGGCTTCAACTTCACCAACACCATTATTGGAGCTTTGGTTGTAATTCCCTCCTTGTTGATGATGATGGTGTTGCTGGCTATGGTGGGGATGATGCATATTATTATTGTTTCCCCTCAATAAAGGATAGTGATGAAGAATTGGAGTTTGAAGATGATGATGTGGGGTGGTGCTAATTGCTTCAGTCTTCACAACAAGAACTTGATGATTATCATCAGATTCAAAACATTGTTGATGATGATCTGAAGATTGAAGATTAAAGGTGTTGATTGGAACTTGGTTGTGATGATGATGATTATGAAGAGAAGCACTATTAGTAGTTGATGAGTACAAGAAACTTGGCCTCAAATTATTATTATTATTATTACTATTATTATTATTATTATTATACATTTTTACTTAGAGGTCGTAATACCTTACCACCTTAGCTTTATGACTTAAGCATAAGACTCTGTGTAGTAGGGTGTTACAAGAAGCGCTTGTTGGGAGGCAACCCAACTATAAGTATCCCTTAGTTTAATTCTGTTTTGATTTTAGTTTTCTTTAATTTGAGTTTCCTTTAGTAAATTTTTATTTGTCATTGATTTTCATAGTTTTCCTAACTTTTCTAATGTTTTTGATCATGCACAGTATTTAGAACAGGGACAGGAGGACTCAGAAGGAAGAACAGAGCGTCCTGGAGCAGGAAGGCTTTGGTGCTAAACACCAGGTTGGGCATTTAGCACCAACAAGGAGGCCAACAGTCCTGGTGTTTAACGCCAAAATCTCCATTTCAACCCAAAAAAAAAAGACTTTTTTTTTTTAAAATGAAATTAATAAGAAATCTTCTCCCTATACTACTACTCAGCTAAAAGAAAGAAGGAGGAGGAGGAAAGCTAGCAATGAGAAAGAAAAATTAGAGAGAGAAATTAGAAAGTACCCTACTTTAATTTGTTATTTATTATGAGTGGATTTTTCTCAAAGGATAGTTGAAAAGTTGAAACCCTAATAATGAAAACCATATATGAGAGAGATTTAGTATATGTAATGAATGTTATGTGATGATATGCCAGAAAATAATGCTTTTATTTTTGTGTTGGCAACATACTGATTTTAATTATAAAAAATATATATAATATATATAATTAAGATCAATGGTTAAAAATCACTGATATACGACTACGACGATACATTTGAAAATCTTCCATTAAGATTATGATTGCACCGCACTAGATTTTTTTTAACCAGCGAAGAAACACTCACATGTAAGTTTGTTGTACGGATTCAGAGAGAGAGAGAGAGAGCTGGTTGACAAGACTTTCTTTCAATTTTATTATATTTGCGACGAGAAAAATGAAAAAGAAGTATTTTAAAAATCATCATGTAAAAGCAAGTA
>NC_029790.2:134003217-134017132 GCF_000816755.2 Arachis ipaensis | reverse complement strand
ATGACATCATATTTTATAAAATTAATTAAGAAATAAAAATAATGTGTTCCAAAATAAAGATAATCATAGAAAATATTAGACTTATTAATCATTTTGTAATGTGTGCACGTGAGAGAAGAGTTAGAATGGCGTCATATTTTTAATCTTTGCATACACTTAATTTATTTTAATCATATGGAAGAGTTTCAGGTATATCGAAAATACCGATGTTCTAGTTGTTTTAACTGTTGATCTGAATTATAAAAAATATATATAATATATATTAATTAAAATCAACGGTTAAAACAACCGAAACACCGGTATTTCCAGTATACCTGATAACTTTCCTATCTTATTATCGCTGTCAACAAAATAAAAAAAATATTATGCATATTTTATTTGTAAACCTAGATACGTTCAACATTAATTTATGGTATGATTTGAGATTTAGAAGGTAAAATTAATATAATTTACTATTTGAATTAGATCAGTTTGGTTTTTATCTTTTATATCATCTAAGCTAATTTTATGGCTCACTGCTCATGAGATGTGTTTAATGTAGTTTTTAAAAGTATTTAGTTTATAAACAAAATATGTATAATAATTTGTTTACTCTCTCAAACAAGAATATAATGTAAAAAAAAAAAAAAATCACCTCGTTTTTATAATAAGTAATATAGTGTAAAAATATAACCTTTTTAAAAAATGTACAAACTCACAAATATTGAATTTATTTAAAAAACAAATCCACTTTATGTCATAGCATATTCCAAGTAGGCAGAAACTAGAGTGTGAGGGAATTTTGAAAAAATGTCGAGAATAATCGTCACCACATTTTATGATGAAAAAAAATAAAGGAAAAGCCTTTAAATTTATTAAACAAATCTTTTTAATTAATAAAAAATTGAAATGAATAACGTTTGAGATGAGATTCAGTTGAGTTAGCAGGAGTAATTTAAAAATTTTGATTTTTTTAATTTAAATAAATAAATTATTACTTGTTTAAATTATAAAAGAAAACCGACAGATTGGACATTTCTAAATTTTTGGTGATAAAAGAATATGAGTAGTGCACTCTCTAGCTAGCTACTTAAGTTGAGGTACCTCATCAATAATCTTACTCTTCCATGTTCCAGTTTCAGTCTCAGTTTCAGTTCATTTGTCATTCAACTTTACTATTTTCTTCGCCAATTCCCCATGCACACTTTTCATGTCTTACATTGAAATTTGATCCCTATTTTTTTCTACTCATGCACAACAAAACAGGGAACAAATAAAACAAACAAATATACAGAACATAGATATGGTACGTAGTCCATTACTTCTCTTTACCTTATCTTCAATCAGCATATATATATATGCAATGCAAGGGAAAAAAAATTAAAGGAAAATAGTATTGTGTGTATAGCCAACAATCATGTATTTTATACTAATTAATTATCATTAATTATTGATTATTTAAATTTTATTTTTTAAAAAACACAAAATTAATGATTATTAATTTTTTTTACTCTAATTCATTTTTTATAATTTATTACACAAATCTTAATTTTAAAAAATGTCCAAATTAAAAAATAAAAACACCAAAACATAAGATAAAGATTCATCTAAACCCTAAGAAAAAAACATACAAAACATAGAAAAAATAATCATCAAAATCCTAAGAAAAAAATATACAAAACATAGGAAAAAGAATCATCCGAAATTTAGAAAAAAGAAACATAAAAAACTAGTTAAAAGAACCAAATAGGAGAGGAGAAGAAGAAGAGTCGTAGGGTGACTGGCGACGACATCTTGGACGGCGTTGCGTGCACGATGGGAGACTCGCGGTGGCGCATTGCGAGGAGAAAGCCACGGAGGCCGCGCATCACGAATGGAGGAGTTGCCATGGATCGGAGTAGTTGATCGTGCGTGGCGAATGGGAGCCTGACGGTGGCTGCGTCGCAACGGATGGGAGCCGTGGCGGTGCAGATGCGTCGGGACGGTGGGCGGCGACATCGACGAAAGAAGGACGGTGATCGGACGCGAGAAAGAGGCGCGCAACGCGACGAAAGATGCGACGATAGTTGGTGGGCGACGGCGTCGAAACTGCGTGGAGACGGCGAGTTTGTGGATGGAGAGATTTGACTATTTCCAAATGAATGGGAAGGGATTAGGTTTTTTATGGATTGTTTTTATTGTATATTATAAACGTGATTAGGATAAATGTAGAAAGGATTTTTTTGAATTTTGATTTTTAAATTTTTAATTTTTAAATTTTTATTTATTTATAATAGAGTTGGTTTATGTTGGCTTGTAGGAGTGTTGTTTCCTATATTTCTCCTTAGAACTAGTTTCATAAAATTAGGACCTTCCTCTGTGAACGTAAATACATATAGTTTCATAAATGTATGTGACGCGGGAGCAAGTAGTGTTAGTAGGTTAATTATATTAGTTAATTATAATAAGCGAATACAAGTCTCATATTGTTTAGGATAGTAAACTTTGTGTTATGTATTAGTCCCATATCGTTCAAGTTATGAAGGTTTTTCCTTCTCCCACTAGTATAAATAACTCATGTACCTTTTACTTATGAAATAGAGTTGAAGTTTATTTAAATATGAAATAGGCCGTGTGCTTATTTTCCTCTAGGCTCTTTGAGAGTAAGAGGTGCATCCTTGTCTTGGCCAACCAAGGTGGCTTTATAGCTATTTTCATCATAGTGGGATTGTTAACCTCGCCAAGATTGGTGACCCAAGCGACGTCCCGGCGTCAGTATGTATCATCACGTAACCACTACGTAACTACTTTGTGAATGTGTAGCGTTCTCTTATGTCGTCGGTCCATTGAGAACAACCACCTGTCGCGCAGCCACTACGTCCTCTGCCAAAATTTCTTTGTGCACGTATCCCAATCCGACTTGCATCGATTTCTCATCGCCACGAGTGACGCATTCAGATTATTGAGGTAGAGCTTCGCTTGGCGGAGTCTCTGCTATCTGAGATCGTCGCGACGCGTCGCTTTCTGTGCAATGTATCCTCGGTGTGATCGCTCCTCCTTCTCCTCCTTGCATTGAATTCTCATCGTCGCGAGTGGTGCGTTCAGATCATTGAGGTAGAGCTTTGCTTGGCGAGAGTCTCGTTTGAGATTGCCGCAGAGTGCACCGTTTTCCTTGCATCGATTCCTCATTGCCGCGACGCGCAGCTCTCCGTGCAACGTATTCTCGATGCAATCGGTCCCTTCTCGTAGATCTTCTTCTTCTTTTTCTTTTTCTTCTTAGTTTTGGATGATTCTTTTTATTAGTTTGGATGTTTTTTTCTTAAGTTTCGAATTATTTTTTTTCTTATATTTTGGTTTTTTTTATTTTGAATAATTTTTTTAATAATTTTAAATATTTTTTTTTATTTTTGGATGTTTTTTATTAAAAATTAAAAAATATATCTTTTTATTAAGTTTTGTATGTTTGATTTTATTACGTCGGATTTATTTTCTCTCAATACTAAGTTGATATATATAATATTGATGCATCAATAATTAATATTGTAGATGATAGGAAATTAGTATTATAAGATTTATATAGTTTTACTCAATTGAGAGAAAAATGAAATTTGAAAGTATTATAAATGAAATGTTCTATGCCATTGCCATTTAAGAATAAACCTATTTTAAAGATGTATATTTAAATAATATTGAAAACGTGTAATTTAAATTTATACTCTATAGTGACATTTAAGTATTTTTTAACTACCTTAAATTTGCAAATTCTATTGTGATTATATATATAATTTTGAATTGTAAGGTCAAACACAATAATAATTTATTTTAATTTCTAAAATTATCAATATATTGATATTTTTAAGTTTCTTTTATATAATCTAATCGGGAGAGCTTGAGGGCATTGATTTTCCTTCAGAAAAATATATACAAAATATTAACAAAAATAAGTGCATTGATGAGAAAAAATAGAGTATAGAGTATTGGCTATGTACTTATGTATTAAAGATATTTTTAAAGAAAAACAGTAAAAAACTGAAAATTACAACCCCCAAAAATTAAAATTCCATATATGCAATGGCACAATAATGGTAATGGTTGAGGCTATTGCTTCCTATCACATCACCATCTAATCATCAATGAATGACTTAGCTGTTCCTGTCATATCACTTGCAATGTAAACACTGTTTTTTACTTTTGATTTTTCCATTCTAATCATATAATAATCTCTAATCATATATCGAATAAAAGCGTATATTTTTTTAAATTATAGAATTCATTTTAACCCAATCTTAAAAAAAAAAGGAATGTTAGGAGACCAGTAATTTTAGTGTTTTATAATCATCAATTGGCTATCAATAGTGTTTTTAATGGTGTGAGATTATATCTAATGGTAGAAAATCACTTACTTTTGTTTTGATGGTTAAGTGCTAGCTAGAAAATACAAAAGTTACTGGTCCTCTAGACTTTTCCTAAAAAAAAATACGGGAGCGGTTAGCGAAGGAAACCACAAAACGTTAAGAGTGTTATTAAAATTTTAGTCTCTAATTCATTTAAAAAAAATTTAGTCTCTATATCTTTATTTTTTAAAAATGTTATTAAGAGACTGAAATTTTAATTTCAATCTCTAACTACTGAATACAGTATTAAATTCTAATCTCTCAATCTCAATCTTTAAAAACAAATACTATCTTACAATTCAAACCCAATAGAAAATTATGCTTGTGAGGTGCAAAAGGAAAATTTCTCTCCAATCATCACTAAATAAAAAACTCTTCAAATACATAAGATCTCAAATATTGAAAATATCATTTGTTTGCAATATTATATTTGTCGCCCTGTTTAGTTTATCGACAAATTTGCGGTATTCGACTTACTAATTACAAATTAGGAGAGCTTTAGTTTTTAAAATAAGAGTTACATACGAGTAAAGACGAATAAATTGAAATTTAAGAGTAAATTAATTAAAGATTAAAAATGCTATAGACATAGTTCTTGAAATCATAGAAGGCTCTCCATAGAACTCACATATTGTTAATCATGCTTTGACTAATAATGTTTTATATAATTTCATTTAAAAAAAAATATAGGATTATTTGATCAATGTATTACAATAATAGAATATATATTTCGTACATTACAAGCCCTAACAAGTGAGAAATAAATTCAAGTTATTAGGCATATATATTAATTAAGGCCTGCTACACATACAAGTCTTTTTTATTTACAAATCTTACAAGTTGCTATACATACGGGCCTTTTAATGCGTTATTCAACCGTTTCCTATTTTCAAAATGCTACACTCACCATGTATTATCAACGACTCTTCCTCTTCCTCTTCCTCTTCTTCCTCTTCATCTTCCTCTTCCTCTTCTTCTTCTTCGTTTTTTTCGATTTTCATGGTTTCTGAAATCAAGCTTTGAAATCGTTTTGAAGATAATGAAACTTCAGAAATACACCCAAAGAATTACATAAATACACCCAAAGGATTACAGGAATTCACCCAAACGATTACAGAAATACACCCAAAGGATTACAAAAACTACACCGAAAGGATTTAAGAAATACACCCAAAATTCGTTGAAGTACACCTTATGCATAATTCAGAACTCTTTCTCTTTCTCCTCCTCATCTTCTGCTGCTTCTTCTTCAAAAACGATTTCAGAGCTTGATGTCAAAAAACAATGGAAATTGAAAATAACGAAGAAAGAAAACAGAGAGAAAAACACGTAAATGAAGAAGGAGAAAGAGAAGGCAAGCAACGAAAGAAAAGAAGAAGAAGAACGTGCAGCAAGAAAAAGAAGAAGGTGCAGTGAAAACGTGCAGTAACGGTTGAAGAAGGAAAAAGATAAGGCAAGAAACGAAAGAAAAGAAGAAGAGAAAAAAAAAACGTGCAGAAAAAATAAGAAGAAGATGCAGTAAAAACAGTTCGAAGCATGTTAATATAGATGACTTGTAAAGATTTATATAAAAAAACGTTTGTATGTGGAGAATTTCTCATTAATTAATAATTAATAGGTTGCATAACAGAAAATAAAATAACTTTTTTTTTTCAAAAAATATTAGCATATCATTTAGACTTTAATTTATTATTATTTTTTTCATTCTTTTGATTAGAGGTTGTACTTTTGTATTGGTAGGGTTTGAAGCACCCTTCCTTTGTGCCTGCCACTATCAAATATAGTAAATCCTAATATTTTGATAAAAGAAAAAGAAAAATGATTCAAGAATATATCCTAAACAAGAGATTATCCTTGGAGGACCCATGTCTGCCATTAAAATCATATCAAATATGTTTAGCAGCCAACTTTTAATTTCCTAATTTGATTAGTCATCATACTAAAACATCTTTGTTGCGTAAAAAAGACAAAACTGAGGAATTAACGGATAAAATGTTAAGTTGAATATTATTTATAACTGGTTAAGCCAACCAAATCGAACTTTGTAGTAAGAATCCGAGGAATTTTTTTAATTTAATTTATATAATATTTTTTTCACTATAGAAGTTTGTTTAGAAATATATATATTGTTATATTAACAAGAATTTTGATTTAATTTTTTATTATTTTCAAAGTTTAATAATATATAAATATAAAAATTTAATTAAATAATACAAATCTTTACTTACGTAACCATTATAACAAAATCAATCACATTCCTTAATTAGCAGGTTACAATATATAAATCAACAAACTTTATAGGTAGGGCTAATAATTTATACCCTATCTGCGGATATCCAATCCGAACCAATTCATTCAGATAGAACTATTTATCCGATTTGTTGTAGGTAGGATAGGGTGCGGTGCGAGTTCACCTGCGGGTAGAGTAGGGATAGGAAATGGTTTAGAACTTTAGGGTGCGGATAAGATTAGAGTTGAAAAATTTTCAACTCGCGAGTAAAATAAGATAAAATTTTAAAAAAGTTTTCAACTTACGAATAAAATTAGGATAGAGTCTGAACCCTACCCTACCTTACTCATTACCAGCCCTTTTGTATGATAAGCAATAACCAACATTACAGCTGCTAAATATTAAAATGTAATAAAAGAAAAAGGCAAATTTTAAAAGTAATAAGGATTTGCTTTGCTTTATTAGGTATATTATTTGTTTATTCCGCTTTGCTGTCCAACAATGGACATAAAAGGAGAGTTTAGTGTCCTAAGCAACTTAATTATTAGTCAATTAATAAAAAGTGTCTTTATTTTTTTTGGTATAAAAGGTGTCATTCTTCTATATTAATCAATTATGAAAGGAAACTTGGGTGATTTAATCACTTAATTAAGTTAATATTTGTATACAGTAGCAAGCACTATCTATTATAAACGGCGAATACACCATAATTTTATGAAAAACTATATATATTGAAGACTCTAATAGTATTAGTTTTTAATTTATCAACGTTAACTATTACCAAAAAAAAATTACAATTTAGTTTTATAAAAGGATCGTCCAAATAAGGTCAAAGCATGGTTTTAATCATGTATGACTGGAAATATGACTAATTGAGACACTTTTGTTGACATAATTTTACTTCAAATCATACACTTTAAATATTAAGATGAAATTAGATAAATGAATTTTAAGATATTAAAACGCTTGTATCCGTGGCGGTTAACCGCTGCAAAATGAATTTCTGACATTTTAAAATGGCCGCAAAACCTACAACAGCTCGTTGCAAATTACAGTTGTTGTTCTTGTAGAAATATAACTTAGTAACTTCCATAACTCCATAAGTACTTAATAACTCCTTTAATTATATTATATAATTATAATGTCATAAAATTGTGTATCTTAAAAATTTAACTTGATATATAAATAAATACACATGAATAATTTATATAGTTAACATCCTTTCTTACACAAGAATCTCTTCTAACTTTAATTTGAAACCATTTAATTATAAAATTTAAAACAATATAGAAACTCAATTAAAAATTATTTATTACAAAAATTTAATTATAAATTTAATAAAATTATAAGAATTGACAAATTAATTTAATCATAAAGATTGAAGAATATCAGGCTCAAGCAAGAGAGAGAGAGTAATAGAAAGAGGGAAGAGTTTAAGAATGAAGAGAGAACGAAGAGAGAGTAAGAGCAGAGAGAAGAGAGAAACAAATTTTAAAATGTCTCCTCCATTACTTATCAGATGCATGCATTATTATATCAGTACGGCACTTTGTGATGTAACGTCCTTTGACCAGGTGTCCTCCTTCAAAGCACGAGAAAGGCGATGAGACAAGATGCATTATTATTATTATTATTATTATTATTATTATAAGCTCAGCGTGCCAAATGTGTGTGGTTTTTAGAAAAGTCTCGGATGCATGCATTATTATATCAGTACGGCACTTTGTTTGGTTTTTAGAAACATTTTCAAAATCAGGCATCCTCCTTTAAAGCACGAAGAAGGTTCTGAGTAATTCTCAATTGAATTGGTAAAGTGAAATTGATCTTACAATAGTTACCTCTAGCCACTTATAGTAGAGGAGTTCTAGCTGTCACAAGCTAAACTAACCACTGACCAACTAATTGACATGTGCTTAATTACAGCTAACTAACTAACTAACAGATTGATCACAAGCTAACTACTCACTAGCTAACTGATTCTGTTTGCACTAATTCAACATCAATTAGTATATCTATCATGACTGCTACTTCTTGCACTTCTTGAGTTTTCAGGATTTTCTGGTTTCCCTTTATGATCCTCTCTGCCGAGTCTGTTTTCATCAGTGGATGTCTCCAAGTCTTCAACCATCAGTCCTGTCCTGAACTCAAGAAATGCACCATTGGGCAGTGATTTTGTCAACACATCAGCTAGTTGCACAGCCCTAGGAACATGACTTACGTGAATAACCTCCTTTGTAACATAATCTTTTACAAAATGGAGATCAATTTCAAAATATTTTGACGTAGAATGTAAAATTGGATTAGCTGCCAGCAGCATAGCACTTAAGTTATCACAGTAAACTGATAAGGCTATTGAGAGTTTTGCTCCTATTTCAACCATAAGGTTCTTAATCCAAATTAGTTCAGTAACTAAGTCAGCCATATCCCTTGTACTCTACTTCAGTACTAGACCTAGCAACAGCACCCTACTTTTTTTAGCTCCATGAGATCAGATTGCTTCCAAGAAAGATACAAAAATCTCCAGTGGACTTCCTGTCATTTGGGTCTCCTGCCTAGTCAGAATCACTATAGACTTTGATGGTTTGCACCCTTGTTTTGTGTAAGTGTAAACCAAAGTTAAGTGTTCTCTGCACTTACCTCAGAATTCATTTTACTAACTTCCAGTGCTCATCAAAGAGATTTTGCATAAACTATGAAATTTTACTCACATAGCATGCCAATTCTGGACAAGTGACTGTGAGGTATTGTAAACTGCCCACAATTGATCTATAAAGCTGAGGATTCTGGAATGGAGAGCTTTCGAAAGCAGAAAATTTAATTGAAGAAGGTAAAAGTGTATGGCAAGGCTTACAATGTTCCATTTCAGCTTTTTTGAGTAGATCTCCAGCATATTTCTCTTGTGATAGTAATAGACCTCCATTAGAAGTCTTGGTGACCTGAATCCCAAGAAAATAATGAAGATCACCTATGTATTTCAACACAAATTTATCATTCAGCTGCTTAATGACCTGAGAGATTACTTCATATGAGTCTTCAGTGATGATTATATCATCTACATATATCAGAACAAACAGTGAGGAGCCGTTTTTGAACCTGGTGAAAACAGAGATATCAGATTTTGTTGAATTGAAGCCAAGATGCTAGAGAGTTGTTAACAGCTTATAGTACCAGGCCCTTGGTGCCTGTCTAGGGCGGAGCCACATATAACAAAAGGGGGGCAATGACCCCTCCCAAACTTCAAATTTTCTTTATAAATTGTGTACAAATTTTATTTTAGCCCTCCTTAAAAATTTTATTTTACTCTTTTTTTATTACAAGATTAATTTTTGGCCCCTCCTTCAACTTCAACCTAGCTTCGCCCCTAGTGCCTGCTTCAGACCGTATAGGGCCTTAGTGAGTTTGCACACTAGGTTGCCATTCCCAATTTCATAACCTTTTGGTTGTTTCATATATACATCTTCGACCAAATCACCATGTAGAAACGCATTATTCATATCAAGCTGCCTAATTCTCCAATTCCTTGATAGTGCCAAGGTGAGAACAATGCGAATTGAGATTGGTTTCACTACTGGGCTATATGTTTCAGTGAAATCACATTCAGGTCTCTGAGAAAAGCCCTGAGCTACTAGGCGAGCCTTGTATTTTTGAAAGCTTCCATCAGAGTTATATTTAACTTGAAAAACCCAGCGGCTGCCCACAGCCTCTCTGCCTTGAGGAAGAGGAACCAGTTTCCGAGTTTGGTTTTGCATAAGTGCGGCATATTCAGCATCCATCGCGGCTTTCCATTATGGTTTGGATAAGGCATCATTAACAGTTCTTGGTTCAATACTAGCTAGAAAGGATATAGGCTTGAGAATTTCACTCTTGCTCCTCGTGATCATGGGATGAACATTTAGGTTGGGTATTGCTGAAGTTGAGTGATCATCATCAAAGGAAAGAACTATTTTCAGGTCTGGGATAGGAATTGGAATGGGTGTGGCTAATGGTTCTGTAGGTAATAGTGAGGATGAGGTGGGGGAGGTGGCTGTGATAGACAAAGAAGAAGATCCTGACTCTAGAGTGCTTGGTATAGGTTGTGGAGGCCTTGACTCTATGGTGTTGTGTAAGGTTGAGGTGGGTTCATATTTAGTAATGGAATGGTTGGAGTTGAGTGAAAGTCAGGAGACAGATCAGGTTTGGGTGTTGAAGAGGTTGCAGAATTTTTGAAAGGAAATTGTTGTTCATCAAAGATCACATTGCTTGATATCACTATCTTCCCTTTTGCAGTGAGGCACTTGTAACCTTTGTGCATTACACTGTAGCCCAAAAATGTACATGGTGCTGACCTGAATTCCAATTTGTGCCTATTGTATGGTCGCAATGTGGAAAACACAAACAATAAAAAATCCAGAGGCTTGTATAATCAAATTTCTTTTCAAACAGCTTCTCAAATGGTGACATATCTTGCAACACTGATGTTGGTAACCTATTTATTAGATGAACTGTTGTCATAAAGACCTCTCCCCAGTACTTAATTGGCATGCCTGCACCTGCTAGCATAGCTAAGCCCTTTTCAACTATGTGCCTGTGCTTCCTCTTAGCATTACCATTTGCTGATGCTCATGAGGACAGAAAAACATGTGCAATACACCTTGTATACTTGTAGATCCTTAGCTAAGCTCAAGAATTCAGTAGCATTGTCAGATTGAAGTATTTTAATTTTTGTGTTTAATTGCAACTCAACCATTTGTTGGAAACAATTAAAAACTGATTTGATTTGAGAATGAGTTTTAATAAGATAAAACCAAATGTATTTACTATAAGCATCAATAAAGACAATAAAGTAAAAGTGTCCATTTAAGTCAAGAATGGGGCAGGGCCCAGATATCTTTGTATATTAGTTGTAAGAGAGCACTGTATAAGGTATTTAAAGGAGGATAAGGGAGTGTGTGGGACTTTCCAATACAATAGAAAGCACAAGAATTTTTATTCAATGAAGCAACAATATTATAGGATTTCAAAATATAGGAAACATTATTTACAAGGTGACCTAATCTGTTGTGCCACAAGAAAAACTTATAAACAGTAGACACATTTGAGTCAAAAGCAGCTGATTTATTTGATGAAGTGAAAGATGGAGTGAAGTTGAGGAACTTGTACATTCCCTTCTCAACTTTTCCATGTATAACAATCTCTTTAGTTTCTTGAGATTTCACACAGCAGCCATTAAAATAAAATTCAAAATAGACATCATTATCACAACATAATTTATATACACTAAGTAAGTTCTTTGTGATGTCAGGCACATGTAGTAATTTGTTCAACTTCTCTGTTACTCAAATCAGTTTTAAAGAAATATTTTTCAATAAGGTTAATATGCAAACCTGATCAGTTGCCTACGATTACTTGGTGTGCACCTTCATACTTCTCCCTTTCAATTAGATTTTGCTGGTCTGAGGTCATATGGTGTGTAGCACCTGAGTTTGGATACCAGCTTTAATCTTGCAGTGTTGCAGGTGTGGCCAATACATTGCTCAAGTTGGCTTGTAATCCTTGCAGAATTTGTGAGTTTGTGCCTTCATATTGATTTAGGGAGCTTTCTGGTGGATCATACATATACCAGCATGCCTTGGCAGTGTGTCCAGGCTTATCACATACTTGACAAATGGGTCTATCACTATTGAATATTCTTGAACCACTATAATGCTGCTGCCTTTCATTATTGACCATTCTTGCCCCTTCAGCACCACCAAAACTTGGATTATAAGCCTGAGTTCCAAATCTAGAGTTGTTCTCACCAAATTGACCATTATAGAAGGTTCTTCCACCACCTCTGCTTCTATAGTCTCCTCTGAAACCACCTCTGAAGTCACCTCTTGTGTTAAAATTTTGAGAGTAACTTGGTGCATTTTGTGCTATATTTGCTTGTATGAATGACTTTGGTTTTCGAAACCTCTCCATCATACTTTCATGAGTTAATAGCAGAGCCCCTAGTTCTCCAACCGAGATGCTCATTGGCCTTTCCACTACTGAGGTTATTACCGAGCTATACTCTTCAGTTAACCGATTCAAAATAGCATTTACATGATCACTCTCACGCATTGGTTTTCCTACTGAAGCTAAAGTATCAATTGTTTCTTTCAGAGCTAACACATACTCATTTACGTAATTTTCTATCTTAATACTGCTCAACCTGTGTTTCAACTACATTATTTTTGCTTTAATTTGTGAAGAAAAGTGGTCTTCTAACCTTTTTCAGATTTCATACGAATAGATGCATCCTACCATTCGAGTGGTGAACGGCTTGATCATTGAAGAAAGAAGCCACGATTTGAGTAACACATCTTGTCTCTTCCAAGTAGCAAACTCTGGTGTTACTTTTTCCGATTCATCAAGCCTTAACGGGATTCCTTCTCCGGTGATGTGATGAAGCAAATTGTGGCCCTCAATTATTAATTTGGCCTGGTCTTTCCACTGCAAGAAGTTGTCATCGTTGAGTTTCATAGAAATTAGGGAAGAGTTAAAATTCGGAGCTGTAATTGACTGATTCATTGTGTTTTCAGATCTCTAACTTTTATTTGCCATTGAATTGAATGAAGAAGAGAGCTCTGATACCATGACAGATATCAGGCTCAAGCAAGAGAGGGAGTAGAAAGAGGGAAGAGTTCAAGAATGAAGAGAGAGTAAGAGTAGAGAAAGAAGAGAAAGAAGGTTCTGAGTAATTCTCAATTGAATTGATAAAGTGAGATTGATCTCATAATAATTAGCTCTAGCCACTTATAGTAAAAAAGTTTCAGCTGTTACAAACTAAATTAACTACTGCCCAACTAATTGACATGTACTTAATTACAGCTAACTAATTAACAAATTGATTACAAGCTAACTACTCACTAACTAACTGATTTTGTTTGTACTAATTCAACATTAACTAATATATCTATCAAAGATATATAAATAATTATAAATTTAACATGTGAATTAAATTTTTAGTGTTAAATGAGCTGTTTTGCTCTAGGTAATATTTTTCTTGTAACAAAAAAGTATTATATAAATTAAAAAGTTTTTAATTTTTTATATAAAATTTATAATTTTCCTTTTATTAATTGAAAAAGTATCACATCATAATGATTACTAATACATACAAAACAAATTATTCTTCAACGCATACAAATAAACACAACTTATTATAAGTTAATTAAAGAACTATTAAATATGTACAATCTACCATCAGCAATCGAATACAAAAATCAAATTTTATAAAGGTTCAGGGTTCAGTCAAGCGCATTGATCAATTGACGTATAAAAGGGTAGAATAATCGTATAGAGTTTGGAAAACTATGAATTAGAATTTATT
>NC_029790.2:134001440-134003142 GCF_000816755.2 Arachis ipaensis | reverse complement strand
TTCAATTCAAATAAGTTTTAAATAAGTTCGTAGCAAAATGTATTTAATAATTAAAGCATATTTATATTATTGATGTCATGCAACTTCATCGTTATTTAGCAATTTGTATGTAATTGATATGATGGCCAGGTCCCAGGACTACTATAATAATAATGGAGCCACAAGGCTCCAAAGATGATGATACTAACTTTTACAACTTTATTTCTCATCATTCTTTTCAATTGAAATAAAGGTTTTGCAAAATAATATTAGTTGAATTTTGATCTACTGATAATAAAAGTGTTTTATATAATTATACAGTTACAGTTGTTTTTTTTTTTAATTATTCACACAGTCAATATAAAAAATAATTATTTTATTTTATTAATATAATATTACGTAATTAAAAATATATATAAAATTATTTTATAATATCAGTACATCAAAATTAAATACAAATAATATTAACATTCCTCCAAAATAATTGATAGTGCGTTACGTTGCTTTTAACTGACTTGTATATGTATGAACCTTGAAAATTCACTTGTATTGTTCATCATTACCCATATATAGTAGATTTAAAACTTATTTAGTCTTTCTCCAACAATTTGAATACTTAATAAAAAAACAGCTCTTAATTAATATAGGACTCTCTCCATAAAAGTGAAAATTAAATTTTAAGATATCTTAAATTAATTTTCATGAAACATTTTTTTAATGTACATTATATTCTTTTATTGGCACTTTTTTAGACGGATCGGATAACATGATATCTGAATTTCACTTTTTATTTAATATTTGTATTTTTTGTCAAAAATATTTTTATTATTTAATTTTATTTCTAATATTTTTTTATTTGTGTCAAATTTATTCTTAGATATTAACTACATCAAAAGTAGTATTAGAGGCAAAGTTGTAAATATCCAGCGATAATTTTGATAAAAATTAAAAATATTAAGGACGAATTTAAATAAATCTAAAATATTAAAAATAGAATTAAATAAAATTAAATATTATAGATATTTTAAAAATATTACAAACGTTAAGAATAAGAAAAGTATATTTTATCCTATATTTAAAAAAAAAAAACCAACATTATGAACTAACACGAGTGTTAAGTTTCTATGCTTAGGACATTTAAAATTAATACTTATTATTTTCATTTTTCTTAAAATTAAACAAATCTCGCCTAAAAGCATATATATTAGATATAAAACCACATATATGTTTTTAGCCAACAACTTAATTAAAAAAGGATAAATAAATAAATACTTATAAAGAATCAGCTTTTCATAATGGAAGCAACTATATATATATATATACACATACACTCGTCACTTCCAAAAGAATCTGAAACTCACACTTATTGGCTTGTTCTTTCAACAATATCCCGAGTATATTTTTTAAGTAATGCATGCTGAATGGATTATTTAATATTTAATAATGCTTGATACTCTCCTTGATTAGTAATTAATCAACTTGCATGTTCGCCACTTGTCATTTTGAAGGTGGAACTTGATTAAAATTGAAGTCATAGATAGATAGATAGATAGATGGCGATGAATGCAATGAACTTGCAACTAGTAATAATAGTGCATGCCCTAGTTAGAAGCTATAATATATGCATTATAAAATATTGTTTAATTTTACTCCTTGTTAAATCTTAATTTTATTTCC
The DNA here is from genome assembly GCF_000816755.2 of Arachis ipaensis. Lineage (NCBI taxonomy): Eukaryota > Viridiplantae > Streptophyta > Magnoliopsida > Fabales > Fabaceae > Arachis > Arachis ipaensis. The sequence continues at coordinate 134,001,486 of NC_029790.2, read as the reverse complement.
ATTTTTATTTTTATTTTAATATTTTATTTTGTTCTATTTTAAATTT
>NC_029790.2:134000054-134000808 GCF_000816755.2 Arachis ipaensis | reverse complement strand
ATATAATATTTCATCATTTATTATTTTAACTTATTTATTATATATTTTTTTATATTTACCACTCAATATATTAAAATACAATTTATATCTAGATAGAAATTACATAAATATTTAATTAAAAGAGCATTTAATTTTTTAAAATACAATAATAATTTTAATTTCTTTGATTTTTCTTTTATATTTATATATATTGTTTTTAAAACAAAAAGACAAGCCTATAGCGAAAAACAGTAAAAGATGGTAGTATTTATTGAAGAAAAAAAAAACAAATATAATTAAAATCCTTACATTCAAAATGTGTTTGGACTTTGAAAAATGAGATGAAATATGAGAACACAGAGACACTTGACTTTAATGAATCTGTCTACACAATACAAATACACTATTTAACTATGTGTTCCTTAACTTTTTCTTTTCTTCTCTTTTGTTTTATATGAATTTATCAGTGCCAAATATGCATTACATAGAGTATTCTTTAACTCCATATCAATCCATATATTATCTTTGCTAAACAAAATATAAAAGAAAAAACAATAAATAAAATTATTATTTAAAAAAATGGCAGATTAGTATTTTTGTATTTTAAATTAATTAAGATCTAAATGAAAGATAACGTTAATTTAAAAAAGTTAAATTAAAATTAACTCAAACATTGATATTTAAATTATAAAAAAAATTAATTTTTATATTTTATAAAATATCATACTGTCGATAATTATAAATATGACGCTACTTAAAATTAAATATCGTAACA
>NC_029790.2:133999430-133999983 GCF_000816755.2 Arachis ipaensis | reverse complement strand
CATTCAATTCAATCAGATTTATCTATTTAGATCATTATTAAAAATAAATTTAAGATACAGACATACAGTTACTTTAAATTAAGCAACAATTACATATTTATATAAAAATTTGTACTGAAAATACATCAAATAAAATTATGTCCATAAATTAACTCTATTATTGTTCTCAATAATCTAATGTGACATGTATAAAGTACTAGATAGTAAAATTTTAAATTAATTTTTAATTGTTTTTAAAGTGATAAATGATTAATCTATTTATGATTAAAAAAAAACTAAAAACTAATAGATAATGGTTTAAACAAACTTTTTATTTTCTCAATGAATACAAAAATCGTATTTTACAGAAATATGGATAATACTATAATAGTGTAATACAAATATAAACAGTGATAATTCGTCAGGGATAAAAAAAAATATTTTTGTTGTTGTTGATGGATACTTTTCACACTAACACAACTCAGTGCTAAAAATAATTTTCACAAAAAATTGCTCTATTTGTTAAAATTTTGAAATTCATTAAAATTTTATTTTCACTCCCATTGGAAAAAGA
>NC_029790.2:133998277-133999411 GCF_000816755.2 Arachis ipaensis | reverse complement strand
AAAAATTTTTTGAGATAAATAAAAATTAAATTTTAGGTCTTTAGACCATAAAATTCTAATATCATATTATAAAATCAATCATTTTAAAATTAAAAAAAACGGTTAATAAATGATTATATGGCTACCAATTGTATACTTGCATTAACCACATTATCAATACTATTTTTAGACATATACATTTCATAATTCTCCCACATTTAAACTTTTTCAGCCTCAAACAAAATTTGGTAACAAAATATGAAACTTTACAAAAAAAAATGACAAATCGATCTCTGACTTTTTAGTCCGCAAATATTTAAATTTTTTAGGATTTAAAAATACGTTTAAGTTATCGACCTCTTTAAAATCTGGACACAACTTTCATCCCTAAATTTAATTTCCCTAAATTTAATTTGTTTAATTTTAAAAATTCTAACACGTGTGCATTCGTGTCAATCAAGTCAGTATAACGGGAGTTACGTTTGATTTTTCTATTGAGTCTGGTAGACCTAAGTGAACATAAAAAACCAATATGTTCAAATTTTAAAAAAGTCAGAAATACTTAAATATACTTTTAAATTTTCAGAAACTTAAATATCTACAAATAAAAAAATTAATGACCTATTTGATTTAAAAAAAAAAAAACAAAAAGCAAAATCAATCCAGAAATTCACGTGAAATATGGGTGATAGAGAGAGAGAGTTGAGTTAAGTGCAGTTGTTGAGTGTGAGTTAAAGGTGAGTGGTTTTGAGAGTATAAAATGGATAAGTGTCACTGTCAGAAAAGAAAAGGGGTGGGACCCAGAAACGATGTCGTTTTGGAGCATGGCGCGCGAGAACAGCGCGGGGGCTGTTTCCCAATGAACCGCACGTCTCTTCAACTTTGACCCCACAACCCATCCATTGCTTCCACCACCACCATCATAAATATCATTCATTTTTTCAAACTTTTAATTATTTTTCATAACATATTTATTTTTTGTGAATGTTATGCTGCTTAAAAAATGTTGTTTATTTATTAAAAAAGGTTAAAAATTAATATTTAATTTAAAATATATAAAAATAAATTATTTTTAAAAATTTAAAACTTACCACAAAAAATAAGTTAGGCAAAAGTTAGACAACAATTGATAGGCACCATAGAATTCTCTTTTAT